>NC_059365.1:6947500-6977500 GCF_019703515.2 Myxocyprinus asiaticus | reverse complement strand
AAAGACTCCAGTCATATTAGTAACCTTATAAAAACTGTTTTATTCTACATGGAGAGGTTCCCTTCTAGGGGCTGCCATGTAAGAATCACATAACCAGCCAAATACTACTCGCTTAATCTCAGTAACCTCCCTATTTGGACACTTTCTCTCTTGGATCAAATTAATCATGGCTGACTGTGAACAGTGAATGTCTACAATAGCATCTGTAACTGAAACCTAGTGATTTTCATTTATGCTACGTCCACGCCGCTAGGTGGCACTCTATGTCCAAGATGACACACAAAAAAACAAAAGTTACTGAGTGTGCCTTTAATTCCAAAATATACAGGTATATACAAATATGCAAGTAGTATGTGAGTGAAGGGAGCCCGACTCGACTGCATAGCACGCTTTGACCAACGCAATTCTCTGATTGGTGGATCGTTTCTCTGCAGGATCATGGCTAGTGTACAGTACTTTTTCAACAACAAAAATGAAAAATGCAATAATGCATACCGGTGGCTTCAAAAGAGGCACATACCATCGATTAACAACCCCGGAGCTCATGGTTGGTCTGTTCTGAAAGGTATAGTTAATAATCAATTCCCCTATAGAAAAAATGTAAAGGATTTTTACTTCTGGAGCCAGACTGTTGCACTCTATAGTGACAGATAGTAACAGAATTTTTACTTTTGGGTGAACTTTTCCTTTAAAATTTAATGTACTGTACATATTGCACACACACACACACACACACACACACACAAGTGTGTAGTGAAGCACTCCACTCTGACTGTTCATTTGCATTTCTAAGAGCTAAATCTTCATTTAGATAAGTTGGAGACAGCTCCCCTGCTGAGCCATTGGGACAGCAGAGTGTCTCCTACCCGTCGAGGCCTGTGTTGGATAGCACCCCAGAGAACTGTCCACTTATAGCACAGACACAACTCGGATGAGAGCCAGGACAGGAGATGGAGAGGAATATGAGAGAGACTAGTAAGAGAGAAAATATGCTTTAAGAGTGATGATATAATAAGAGTTTGGTGGATTAGGGGTGACAAAGACCCAGACTGTAAAATTCACTTTTATGTACATACCTGTTGTTGCATTGTACTTGCACTTAATGTACATACATTTAATTGCATCTGCAGTTTAACTGTTAAACTTACCCCTAAACACTAACCCTAACCCTTAATCCTAAACATACCCGTACCTAAACCTCAGTAGCAGCAAATGTGAATCTTGTGAGAATTTTACAGAACAACATGTCTTTACGCAATAAATAAGTTTTATTGTATGTATTTTTATGTTAGTATATATTGTTAAAGACACCTAATTTAAATTTAGCACTCTGGAGTTGATTTTCAATGGCATTTTTATACTTTTTTGAGAACATTATAAATGCTAACCACATAAAAGCTAGGGGTGGGCATTTTTAAGTAATTTTGTAGTAGAGTACTCTAACCCACAAAAAAATGAGTAATCGATTACTCGGAAATTAAAATGGCAGTTAAAATATCAAGTAGAACATGTACGTGAAATGTATATTTTGTTTTATTCACAAACATTACCGGTTTCAGAATAAGCTAACTTCAACAAACTATGCTTTTCTTTTGGGGGGAAAAAATGAAATGAACAATATGCATTTATAATAAATAAAAAAAAAAAGATTTAAAAATAACAAAAAACATTTGCACTCACCCTGAGCTTACATTGAAACTACATAAAGGCTATTACATTTTTATCATTTCACTTGTTATTATTCAGAAAAACAAGTGGTGAAAGTTGGCTTTTGATAAAATGTGCTCTGTACTTGTTCAGATATTTAACACACATACTCTGATAAGCTTCTGAGTTTCTCGTACCGCTTTGCATTTCCTTTCCACTATAAAAACAAACCCTTGTCCATTGGTTTGCATGACTCCAACAAGAACCGAATACCAATATATTACAATTCAATAAGAATCTAAATATTACAAGTATTGGCACACTTGGCTTTGCTTGAAAGCACACAGAGATGCCATCGTGTCTCCTCCTCTTATCCGACACCTCAACGACACACATCAACAGCGCCCAGTCGACTTGATTGTAACTGTGATATTTGGTGAGAGATTCAGGAGGAAAGTACAGAATAGCCAGGCAAATCTGCTAAATAAAATCTATTTGTGATATTACAGTAGCGTTCTTAATTGTAGAATAGCTGGTGCAGAGCGAGTACTCGATTAGTCGATTACTCATGCACATCACTAATAAAAAAAATATATTTTTGTCAAAGACTTCCATTTAATCATTTCATAATGATTAAATATCAGTTTTAATAATAAATAGCTGATAACTGTAAAATCAAACCAACAAAAAATACAAAATTATTTGTTGTCGTATAGTAACAGCTATAATGCAAAATATACATCTATTCAGCTTTTCATCTAGCTACTGTGTATTTCACTGCGCAGCACCCATGTGAGTGACAATATCTTCTAGCGGAAGGTTGGTACTTAATGAATTTCTTCATAAAATGAAAATGTGTTATACTGTAACAGTTTATAAAACACATTGCATAGCCTATCGTACCTTATTTCTTAATTAACTGGTTGGACCGTATGACAGATTAAAGAGCTCTCTACTGTCACCGTGGATTTAGATGTAATCACGGTTTCAGGTTTTTAAGTTGATTAGCCTAAGTATTTTATCGCTTTCAGAGCTGATTTTAGCTTTCTGATCAAAAATCCCTTCATGTCAGCTTCACTTTCAATAACACTCTCTTCAGAGACTGCAAATACAGAGATTAAAACAGTATTACATGAACTAATCTGACAGCTACAGTGCATGTCACAAGATGCACAAAACCTATATTTTACACGATATCCATATAACTAAAAAGGCCTAGAGTAGAATATAGGCAAGGCGACGTTTATTTATATAGCAAATTTCACCTACAATGGTAATTCAAAGTGCTTTACATAGACATGGTAAAGAGAAGGGGGGAATAAAACAAATAAAGGCCACATCAACCCTAATCAGCTCTGTTTTCAGTTTCCTAACGGCATTGTTTTTCAAAGAATGTGGTAATGGAAAGCGTGTTCGAAACGTTCCGTTTTTGTGGAGAACAACACCATTTCAGTGTGGATGAGTGGCATAAATGGCAAAATCAATGCATTTTCAAACGAAACCGTATTAGTGTGGACGTGGTCAATTTAAAATAATTAAAAAATATAAAAAGGAAAAAGGAAAGAACAAGAAATAAAAAAAGAAAGGTTTAATTTAGAAAAACAAAATAGTGAGGAACTCATTATAGGGGGCCCACATTTTAAATTTTGGGGCATTTTGAACCAAAGCCCCCATTCATTTTTGCACACATACACACTAACCTCCAGTGCGGCCCTGGCCGATGTGCACGGCCGGCTGCAGGCTGGTCTCCTTGGCGAGCAGGTGTGGCAGATGGTGGAAGATGCTTGGCAGCTGAAGAACATTCTTACTGCTGGTCACGTTCCACAACTTCAGCTTGGTCTCATCTGAAAGAGACAGAAGATTTCCCGTCATATTCACACGTAAATGTCTGATCAACATCATTTAATAACATATCTAACATGCATCTTAACCAATCATCGTCTTAACTGTATCCCAAATCAGACATGACTGGTTGATAAGGATGCTGTTCAAGATCCCTAATGCTTTATCCTTGTAGGTCAGAGCCAAAGAGACAGTCAATCTAGAAACAAAACAGCAAAAATGTCAATGGATCCAACTGTCTTGCCCATCTACAAATAAACATATTTTGCCTCTAAAGGTCTTGTTAAACATTACACACATTTTAGATTTTTTTTTCAAAGCTGACGTAATTTTTTCCAATGTTTCAATGCCTCCTCCTATCCCATCTTAATATGTAGAGGTAAATATAAGTAAGCCATTAGTAGGTTGATTTCTCCAAAAAGTGTTAACACTGCGGCTCTGTAGCGCTTTCCAAATGTGCTCGGTTTGTTTTGAGTCACTCGTCCAGTTTGACACAGCAACATCAGCTCAATCAATGGAGAGCGTTTGAGGCCAGACTGTCTGTTTGTTTTTTGTTTTTTTCGACCAATGACAGACAGAGAGTGTATTCAGAAATCTGTTTGAAAACAATGTTTATTTTTGCGATTCCTTTTGGTGACATTACACTTCAGGTTTAAGACAAAAATACATTCAAATTCTTACCTGGCCGTTTCATTAAGTATTTAATGTATTTTATTTTTATTTGCTTTTATCATTTAATTTTTGTTTATTAATACAATTCTGTTTTCTTATTTTTTCTATTATTTTATTTCTTATTAAAAATATTTACATTAATATTAAAGTTTGTCCTCTATGGTAGTACACATTATGATCCCTAACCATTGGGTAAAAATGTATTGTTTTTTCTACTTGAAATGCAACACTTAATCCTAATCAATACAAATTTTCGAAATATTTGTAATTTTTAGGAATTTTATTGTCTAGAGGCAACATTGTTACCATAAGGGAAAAGTTTAAACATGTATATCTATCTTTTACAAAAGACTAAGTGTAAATAGCAACAAAAAGCATCTTCTTTACAGTGAGTGCAAATAGAATTAAATGCTATTTGCACTCCAAATTAAATACTAACACACAGTACTAACCTACAGTAGGGGCATCGCTGCAGTGTGTTTATTGTGTTTATTTAGAGTCCAACTGACACCCTACACCAACCCATACCCCTAACCATCCTTTAGAAAAATTAACCATGGTTTTACTGCTGTAACCATAGTATCACCATGGTATTTTGTAGTGAAATCATAGTAACCATAAAATTAAACATGGTTCCTATATCAATACCATTACTAGGGGCCTGGGTAGCTCAGTGGTAAAGATGCTGGCTACCACCCCTGAAGTTCGCTAGTTCGAATCCCAGGGTGTGCTGAGTGACTCCAGCCAGGTCTCCTAAGCAACCAAATTGGCCTGGTTGCTAGGGAGGGTAGAGTCACATGGGGTAACCTCCTCGTGATCGCTATAATGTGGTTTGTTCTCGGTGGGGCGCATGGTGAATTGAGCGTGGTTGCGCTCAACAAGCCACGTGATAAGATGCGCGGGTTGATGATCTTAGACGCGGAGGTAACTGGGATTCGTCCACCCGGACTGAGGCGAATCACTACGCGACCAGGATGTAAAAGCACATTGGGAATTGGGCATTCCAAAAAGGGGAAAAAAAATTAAATAATAATAAATAAAAAATTAAAAAATTAAGTATTACTGTAGTAACACCATTGCTAATTGCATTAAAACTACAGCCAAAAAGCATGGTTACTACAATATTACTATAGTAAAATCATGGTTAATTTTACCTGCATCAAACCTTTCAACTCCCCATAAAAAAAAGTTTATTATAAGAAGTATTAAAGGAAATATTAAGAGTGGAGACATGATGTAGAAAAAGTGGGACAAAGGGGGGGGAAATCGAACCCGGGATGTCCACTTGATAAAAACTCGTCCACACCATCTTTACACACTGCACAGTTGCAGCAACACTTGGGGGTGCAGTTTGACTATAATTTCTGTGTATTGGAGTGCAAATAGCTGTGTGGCAGGTGCTATTTACATGTAGTGCAAATAGTCACTCCATTTATAAAAAGTTATTAAAAATACATCTTTGCTTCACAATAAATGTGAATTTATTTTAAAAAAATTAGAGGAACATTGGTTAAAAGCATGGGTGGCACTAGGGCTGGGCTACCGGGGCTTAAGCCACAAATGTTTTCCATAAAGCTTCGAATTTTTTTTATCATTCTGTAGTGGTGATTTCAGAAGTACCAGTGCTTCAGTATTAATATGATACTAAAACATATTATATTTTAATATTTTAACAATATATTTTAATATTAAGTAATATATAAATTAATGACACCTGTCTTTCTACAGTATTGATAAAACCAATACAGACTCAGTTCAATACACATGACCTGTCTTGCTGGCGGTTGCTTTTAAGCACTCATGTATGTGCACGCATTCATGAATTGTGCAAGAAGACGTATCTGTGTGTCTGGTCAACATTCCTGTCTTAGTGAGATATTGGAAAATGTGTTGATGTAGTTCATCCAGATGCAGTAAGTACCAAATATTTAGATAAATAACCCTGAAAAAAAAAAGAGTAATTATGCAGATGTGCACAAAGAAATTGCAAACTTATGAGAAACTGCAAGTTATGAGCTACCACATTTGCATTTCTTGTAAAACTCTTTTATTAGGACACGATGTCATGAGCCACTTAAACATTAGCAACTATTTTTTCCGCTTAAGCACTTTTTTAGCCTATTTACAGCCTGCTATTTTCTAAACTAACTTAAAGCACCTGTCTAACTAGGGAAAGCCAAAAGGAACAATGTAGTGTTTTTTTTAAATCACGTTTTAAAGTAAATAGTGTTAAAAGCATGCAATTTCTGATCTTCAAAAGTTAGTGGGACCATTTAGTTTTAGTTTCTGTAATATTTATCCCTTAAATGCATGGGTATTTTGCCAAACATTACTACATATTTGGGTCTTTAGAGACCCGGCACGTATATCAATCACAAATGCCCAGATAGTGTCAAATTTTCAAAATGTTTTCAAGACAATTAGAAAATAATACAATAGAATATATTCTGACATATTTTGATGTTTTATTTTTCATATATCAAAGAGATGATGCAACAAATATAGACGCACAGAACACATAATATACACATGAGCTACACAAGTATTTTCTCAGGCACTTATTGAATCTAAACAGATGCACAACTTGCATAATTTCAGTAGTACACGCAAATGACAACAGTCATATCATACTGTTCATGTGTTAAACTTGCTATAGTTTACTTCCATGTTGTTTCTTCAACAAATAGCAAAGTCAAATGTAAATCAAATCAATCACTGACACATCAGCACCACCTTGAGTAAGAAACTGCATGTATAATATGTATGTGTGGAATGCATATGGAATACTGATAATTCACCAGTCACACAGAAAAATAACATGATATAGGAGTCATATGTATGAATATAGTACTCATTTGTCTTGTAATAAACAACGAAATATACTGTATATCCTGTAATAGTAAACTTATATAGGTATGAAATAATCATACAAATATTACTTCTGGAAGCGAAAAAAAAAAAAAGACACTTTTTCATATCTCAGGTCTTTAAAGGAATGTTCCGGGTTCAATACAAGTTAAGCTCTATCGACAGCATTTGTGGCATAATGTTGAGTACCACAAAAATTTATTTCGACTCGTCCCTCCTTTTCTTTGAAAAAAAAAAAGCAAAAATCGAAGTTCCAGTGAGGCACTTACAATGGAAGTGAATGGGGGCCAATTTTTTTTTATATTAAAATACTCACTTTTTCAAAAGTATAGCCACAAGACATAAACAACATGATTGTAAACATGATTTTAGTGTGATAAAATCACTTACAAACCTTTTCTAAGTTAAAGCCAATTGTACAACTTTGTTACCATGACGATGTAATGTCAACAAACTCTAAAACCCTAAAATGACTGTAAAAATGACCATTTAAACAACTTTACATCTCAAATAATACACAAGTTTTAACAGAAGAATTAATGAAAGTGCTTTTATAAAATTATAAGCTTCACATTTCTGCCTTGAAACCCTCCAAAAATTGGCCCCCATTCATTTCCATTGTAAGTGCCTCACTGTAACCTTGATTTTTGCTTTTTTTAAAGAAAAGGTTGAATGAGTCAAACTAAATTTTTGTGGTAATCAACATTATGCCACAAATGCTGCTGTCGAGTGAGATTAACTTGTATTGAACCCAGAACATTCCTTTAATGACCTTATACACTTTTGGTAATTAACCATTAATTAACCATTAATTAACCTTTTTTTGGTTGCAATTTTGCCATTTTCTTTTTGTTACACTATTCAGAAGAGAAGGGTTGATGAATACTAAAGATTTGTGGGCATAACCCCCAAAAATGTATGAGGTACAGGGGGTGGAATGAGGTCCCGAGGTATGCATTAAAGGGTTAAAGATTTAATATATAAATGACAGCTCACTGATGTAACATTAAAACTTTTATTATAAAGTGTATTATATTCCAATATTTCATCTAAGGATGGCCCTATATGTATCCACTGAGGTCTGGGCTAAGCCCTGAATATCCACTGATCCTAGAACAGTCCCTGGTTAAAAGTTCACCTTTTAGAAAGGGAATGGTTGGTTAATAAGAATGTTGTTGAAGACTTAAACCCCAGCCCTAAACATAACACTACTTCTAAACTCTGATTAGTATAGTAATGTTGTTTCAGGTCCAACAACAAATTTGATCCAAGAACATGTCCTACTTTTACGTTAAGTGTCTTGCGTTGTTTAGTCTAGATGTTCTATGTGCGTGGCTCACCCGACAGACTGCTCCAGGTGCGGTTGATGTCCCGTAAGGCCTGTTTCTCAGCGATGGCACGCTTGATCTCATCAAGCACCAGGTTGAGCTCTTTGGAGCGTTTGAGGTTCTCTTGCTCAGCGGAGTGCAGACGATCTCTCAGGGCCAGAAATTCTCGCTGGTAAATGTCTACCACATTACCTACAAAGAGAAAGAAAGTGAGAAACAAACTAATTTGTGATTTCTGGAGTTTAATTTCGCATCTCATATTTGGAAAGAGATATTGCTGCTTTTTTAAATTTATTTTTATTACTTACACTTTTTTTTAACAACTTCTTGATTTATAATTTAATATAATAGCATTCAATTATCCAGACAAAAGAACCTTGATGTTATGCATCAATAAATAAAAGTAATTAATCAAACAAAGATTATGAAAATGCTTTTCAAAGGGCTTGTTTTTCAGTTTTAAAAAGGATAACAAGTGGAATAAATGGGGAATATTTTCAGTCTTTCTCTCCCTCTCTTTCTCTGTGCCCTTTAAAGGGCTGAAACTGCACTCATTTACATTTAAAGACGAGGACAGAATAGAACTGGTGTCGTATAACCAGCCATTCCTCATTCATCACATTTAAACAAGTGTTTTAGTGCAGCAGCCCATTTTCTCCATGTCTCAGGTCATAACCTTTCTTAACAGGCCGATCAATGTTCCTGACCCCAAAGGTCAAAACATAGTAATCATTAGGAAACCAACCCTGTTGTGTCTATTTGTGTTTTTTGCCTACAAGTACAGTGCAAAATCTTTAATGTCTACAAAGTATTTCCATATTTAAAAAGTATGTCCCATTTTACCCATTAGAAAATAAGTACTTACTTTTGACAAATATTTTTTAAATGATGTACACTCGTATTTGACTCCAAACAGATCAGTGGCACAGAAAAACTTTTTAATTCTACATAAGGGTGACCCACCTTCATGGTGGCTGCCATGTCCAGATCACATGGCCAGACAAATACTACTCACTTTATCTTGGTAACTACTCTATTATCAGATACTTTAGGTTGTGGATTAAATTAATCAGGGGTGATAATTATGGTTGACGATTTCATGGAATATTTTACCCCCCAAAATTATAACTGTGGTATCATTTACTAACCCTCATGTTGTTCCAAACCCATATGACTTTCTTTCTTCTGTTTAACCCAAAAAATGTATCTCCTTTTGTGTTCCACCAAAGAAAGTAAGTGATGACAGACTTTTCCTTTTGGGGTGAACTATCCCTTTAAATGTAGACACTACTGTTGGTGTATAAGAGGTCTCATTCTCTCAGCTGTGATAATTTCTCTCTATTTCTTTCTTCTCTGGTCTCAACACTCTCTAGTAAAGAGCAAATGAATGGTGAGGATTTATGCTTTGCGGGATAATCCTGAGCAGGCAAGCTTTTCCGGGAGAGATGCACACTCTCACACACACACCGTAATGCCATCAGAGTCCAAAGCCCTTGTGTAATCTGAAATTACACCGCTCCTCACAAGAGCAATCCAATCCACACTTCAGATAGGGCTGGAGAGGTACACATAATACCATGTAGAGGCAGATAATCTAATGATGTACTGACGACATCTTCACAGTGATCCCTACACTCACTTAATGTTGAGTGCTGATGGAAGTGGAACACACTCACATAAAGGATGGAGTGCGTGAGTGATATACATTATATATAATAATATTATTATTATTATGTTGGCTTGAAAAAGCCAACATACTGTTCTACACTTTGGTCTTATTAGGGTTTTCCAAAACCCATAAACAAAGACCAAATTTGTTAAAGGAATATGCCAGGTTCAATACAAATTAAGCTCAATCAACAGTATTTCTGGCATAATGTTGATTACCACAAAAATAATTTAGACTCGTCCGTCCTTTTCTTTAAAAAGAGCAACAATAGAGGTTACAGTGAGGCACTTGCAATGGAAGTGAATGGGGCCAATTTTTGGAGGGTTTAAAGGCAGATATTTGATGCTTATTATGTTATGAAAGCACTGACATTAATTTTTCTGTTAAAACTCAAATATTATTTGATATAAGTTGTTTAAATCATAATTTTTATAGTCATTTTAGGGGTTTAGAGTTTGCTGATATTATACTGTCATGGCAACGAAGATAGTAAAATTGTCTATAACTTTACACAGAAATAGTTAATTAGCAATTATTATCACACTAAAATCATGTTAACATGCATATTTTTTACGTCTTATGGCTATACTTTTGAAATAGTGAGTATTTTAACGTTTACCAATTGGCCCCATTCACTTTCATTGTAAGTGCCTCACTGTAAACCAGATTTGAGCTTTTTTTAAAGAAAAGGAGGAAAAAGTCCAAATTAATTTTTTGTGGTGATCAATATTATGCCACAGATGCTGTCAACTGAGCTTAACTTGTATTGAACCCGGAATATTCCTTCAAATGTACACCCCTCCTACAGCTTTCAAGCTACATCCACCAAAGTTGGTACAGTCCTTCAGACTGTTCTGACTTTTAGTGCCTTATCTTTCCTAACCGATCAGACTTACTGTTTTCGCACAATGCCCGATCAAATGTCCGAAAAATCGCATAGACTTCCTTTGAATGAATGCTATAATTGGCCAAGACTATAGAGCGCAACAGTGCCTGCCCACTTTTTCAGCTGCCATGGTTCAGGAAGTATTTCTCCCTTTTTTTTTCAGTAACATTTTACAATAAGGTTCCATTTGTTAACATTAGTTAGCAACAGGGCTGCAGTAAGACATTCTTGGGCCCGGTACAATGAGTATTCAGTGGGCCCCCCTCTAGTCGTCCGACGGACAGTTATTCCATCAACGTGCCCTACCCCGATGGCTTTCAAGGTTGCACACTGTCTCCGCATTTATATCCGCTTCTCCTGTTGAAAGCGTTTAGATGTGCTCTACAATATGGAACAGCCTTTCTGTGCCCCCCCCCCCCCATTACATATGATAATACATTTTTAAAATCAAAAGTTGTATATGTTAATATCAGTGAATGCACTATGAACTAACATTAACAATGAACAATTGTATTTTTATTTATATTAAAGGAATAGTTCACCCAAAAATTAAAATGCTGTCATCATTTACTCACCCTAATGCCATTCCTGATGTGTATGACTTTCTTTCTTCTGCAGAACTCAATTGAAGATTTTTAGAAGAATATTTCAGCTCTGTAGGTCCATACAATGATAGTTTTGGGTGAGAAACAGATCAATATTTAAGTAAATTTTTGCTAGAAATTCTTCTCCCTGCCCAGTTGGGGGCATATGCATGAAGAATGTGAAAATGGACATTGACTGAACAGAGAGGAGAATGTTTAGTAAAAATGGACTTAAATATTGATCTGTTTCTCAACCACACCTATCATATCGCTTCAGAAGACATGGATTAAACCACTGGAGTCATGTGGATTACTTCATTGCTGCCTTTATGTGATTTTTGGGGCTTCACAATGTTGGCACCCATTCACTTGCATTGTATGGACATACAGAGCTGAGATATTCTTCTAAAAATCTTTATTTGTGTTCTGCTGAAGAAAGAAAGTCATACACATCCGGGATGGCATAAGGGTGAGTAAATAATGAGAGAATTCTCATTTTTGGGTGATCTATACCTTTAAAAAAGATGAATAAATGCTATAAACCAGGGGTATTCAATTAAAGTTCCAAGAGGTCCGGTCTCTACATACTGTAGCTATGAAATGACATAAGGAATGCTTAATAAATTTTATGAAATATTTATTATACATTTACAAGTTGGTAGCAATAGTAATTTGTAAAAGAAAAAATCATAAAGTCAAAACAGTCTCTTCAAAATTAGGCAAGGATTATGACACTGGGGCCCCAGAGACAAAGCCAAAGTAGTGGGGTTTGGGGAATATTCTAACAAAAGATTCAAATATTTCAATAAGTTCATCAACCGAGTGCACTTTGATATAAATATTAAAAGATAAAATCAACTGTTTGTTTTGAAGCAGTATTTGTGTTTGAATATTTTTAGATACCTAAGGGGTGTAGCAGGCCTTGTGAATAAAGAAAGATACATTATGGGGGTTCAGGGGTTCAGGATGCGGGTTTCGTCACGAGACTAATTTGCATAAACGCACGCAATTGGATAGGACACGGCCCCGGGCTGGTGTTTCTTCACCACTGCTACAGACAGAGAGAGGCTGCGCTGCACTTGGTAAACGGCACCCAGTCAATCATGTTTGAAAGCTGTCTGAAATAAAATTTATAGACTTTGATATCATTAAGTTTGGTGCTGTTCGGTACATATTGACCCTTTGCTGGGTCCGGACACGGTCCACGGTCCACCATTTGAGGATGACTGCTATAAAACAATATACTGTTGTATGTTCATGATACCTAATACATTAACTAATGTTAATGAATGGAACCTTATTGTAAAGTGTTACTATTTCATACAGTTTTAAGTTTTAAGCCAAGAACCAAACCAGCTCCTAGGTGAATCACAACATTACTCATTTTCATTTGAAGCAAAAAAGTATTTGAAAATCTTAATGAGGGAATGAACTACAATCCCATGAAGCATTGCGGCATCATGTAATCCAATTAAAAACAAGAGATAAAATAAAAAAACTATTAAAAGTTGTTGATTATACAGTTGTGCTCAAAAGTTTTCGTACCCTTGGAGAATTGGTAATATATGTACCATTTTTAAAGAAAACATATGTGAGCAGGCAAAACACATTTCTTTTATTTCTTATGGGATTCATATTCAACTGTAGGTTATAACAGAATGGCACAATCATAAAACAAAACATGGCAACAAAGAAAAAAATGAAATGACCCCTGTTCAAAAGTCTTCATACCCTTAGTTGTTAATACTATGTATTGCCCCCTTTAGCATCAATGACAGCGTGCAGTCTTTTGTAATAGTTGTCTATGAGGCCCCAAATTCTCGCAGGTGGTATAACTGCCCATTTGTCTTGGCAAAATGCCTCCAGGTCATGCAAAGTCTTTGGTCGTCTTGCATGAACCGAACGTTTGAGATCTCCCCAGAGTGGCTCGATGATATTAAGGTCAGGAGACTGTGATGGCCACTCCAGAACCTTCAACTTTTTCTGCTGTAACCACTGGAGGGTCAACTTGGCCTCGTGCTTGAGGTCATTGTCGTGCTGGAAAGTCCAAGAGCGTCCCATGCGCAGCTTTCGTGCAGAAGAATGCAAATTGTCTGGCAGTATTTCCTGATAACATGCTGCATTCATCTTGCCATCAATTTTCACAAGATTCCCCGTGCCTTTAGAGCTCACACACCCCCAAAACATTAGTGAGCCACCACCATGCTTCACAGTGGGGATGGTATTCTTTTCACTATAGGCCTTGTTGACTCCTCTCCAAACATAGCGCTTATGGTTGAGACCAGAAAGCTCTATTTTGGTCTCGTCACTCCAAATTACAGTGTGCCAGAAGCTGTGAGGCGTGTCAAGGTGTTGTCGGGCATATTGTAACCGGGCTTTTTTGTGGCATTGGCTTCTTTCTGGCAACTTGACCATGTAGCTCATTTTTGTTCAAGTATTGTCGTATTGTGCTCCTTGAAACAACCACACCGTCTTTTTCCAGAGCAGCCTGTATTTCTCCTGAGGTTACCTGTGGGTTTTTCTTTGTATCCCGAACAATTCTTCTGGCAGTTGTGGCTGAAATCTTTATTGGTCTACCTGACCTTGGCTTGGTTTCAAGAGATCCCAAAATTTCCACTTCTTAATAAGTGATTGAACAGTACTGACTGGCATTTTCAAGGCTTTGGATATCTTTTTATATCCTTTTCCATCTTTATAAAGTTCCATTACCTTGTTACGCAGGTCTTTTGACAGTTCTTTTCTGCTCCCCATGGCTCAGTATCTAGCCTGCTCAGTGCATCCACGTGAGAGCTAACAAACTCATTGACTAGTTATACACAAACACTAATTGTAATTTAAAAAGCCACAGGTGTGGGAAATTAAACTTTAATTGCCATTTAAACCTGTGTGTGTCACCTTGTGTGTCTGTAACAAGGCCAAACATTCAAGGGTATGTAAACTTTTGATCAGGGCCATTTGGGTGATTTCTGTTATCATTATGATTTAAAAAGGAGCCAAACAACTATGTGATAATAAATGGCTTCAGATGATCACTATCCTTAAATAAAAGAGTTTTTTTGCATGATCAGTCATATTTTCAAAATCAATGCCAAAATTTCACAATTTCTGCCAGGGTATACAAACTTTTGAGCACAACTGTACGTATAATATCAATATATATTAAAAATAACCTGCTAAATATTAGGATATAAAAAAATATCGAAGTAGTTTGAGAGTGTAGGGAGACCGACTCGATTGCATCATTAGCTATGTTTCCATCCAAGCTGCAAATTTAATGTATGCGAAAAACCATAATATTACCAAAACAATGTGCGAATAAATCTGCGTTTCCATCCCATGTGTTCAAAAGAACAAACTCGTTACTTTCGGAGAAGTTTTTTTTTTTTTTTTTGCAATATTCCAAAATGCGCATAACAATACATGGATGGACACCCAGCTATTGACAGTTAGTCAGTGAGTCAGGTGATCGCCGCAGAACCCTTTTGCGCGGTATGTTTGCCGCGATTCTCTGATTGGTGAATGTTTCTCTGCAGGATCATGGGTAGTATAGTTCTTCACCGGGAATTCCACTATTAAACAAAATTTTGTTTAAAAGTTGAAATAACATGGACCGATGGCTTTAACAGGCTTTTTAGATGGCTTTTTTTTTTTTTTTTTTACAGGCTAACATTGATTAACAATCTCAGAGCTCACATTAGATCTGCTTTAAAAGTTATCATTAAATATCATTTTGCGGAGAAAATTAGCAGCATTTTTTCTTTCAGAACCAGACTGTTGCACTCTGAAAGCTGCAAAGTGAACCAGACTTTATGCAGATAGTCAAAAATGTGGTGAGACTATCAGGCTGAGCCTCTAAAATTCTCTCTCTTTGTCTCTGTCAATACAATCCTCTTGCAAGAAATATGAAAATAGAGGATGAAAATGTATTCTCTCTAGGCATGCACACACACTGACAAGAAAATGTTGGCTGTTATTTATTAAAGCCCACAAAGTGTCTTAATGAATTACTTCACACATTTCAACTCTCTTTCCCCTGCTCATCTTTAGCGGGTTAAAAAACTCTGACATTCATTATTACAAAATAGAATTCCCTTAGAAATGATGCCAGAATGCTCATAAAGCTGACGTACAGAAAAGACAAAAACTGTGATAATTTCACTGCACAGAAATGCCATCTAATTAAAATGGCATTCATTAGGCTGTCTCAGAGATTAATCTCCCATGTGCTTAATTATCTCATTTAGATGATTATAATTATCTTAATATCTTGAGCTCATTTAATTGTGTTGGCGTGAACATTTCTAAAATTATTTGTACCAAATTTAAAAGAAAAAACCTCCAACCACGCTACAGTGAAAACTAGATTTCTTTATTTGTCAAAAAAAAAATATGTGCAAGTGTGTGTGTGTACCCATGTCTAAATGTAGTCCACACAATGTCATGTTGAGATACATCTCTGCAGTTGTCACAAATCCCCCCAACTCTCTAAATTTCCATCTTATTCTGTATATTTTAAGTTTTTATATTTGACCTATTTCGCTTTGCTTTCATTCTGAAAAGTAGTTTGGATCACTGCCTGGCTTTATGAAATGGACAAAATCCATACAAAGTCTGAAAAGGGATGATTCCATCAGTGCAAGTGGCCTAATGAGGTATTAAATCAAATCCTCTTGTACTGGCATTAGTTGTACCAATGATCTATCTTTATACAGTAAAAATGGAAATTCTGAATCTTCAATTGGATGACCAGCATCTTTAACAGAGCCGTAAAGAGAATAAGGGAGTAAATGTTGAAAACAGAATGTCTTTGGCTTGCTGGATCATTGCTCGTCCTTTTCTGTGCTGTTCTGAGTGTCAGTGGAGAGGCCATTCACACAGTCCATTGAAAAGGCCAGACTGAACGGGTCACCTCAGATCCGGTTGAGAAAAAAAAAAAAGTGCTTTTCTCTGAAACGGACCGGGTGACATTTTCACTGGGCACAGGATTAATTTAGGGGCCTCAGACAGTACATTCACCACAAATAATACAACGACATTTCAGTTCAGGTTCACTCAGAAGAGAGGAAAGGGTTATGCACAAACTCTTGTAATCTTGTCAAAGCACTCGACAGGAGAAATACTGTAAGTAGAGTTCTTTTTATATAAACCTTCAATCTGACAAATCATTATACGCTCAGTTGTACAAAGCAGATTGGGGACTGTCATGAAAACATGTCCTGGTCACTTCACCCCAAAAGGAAGAGAGAAAAATAAGAAAATGAAGTCTGCTTTAGTACTATTATTATCATGACAATTAAGCACATTTCCCTTCAAATTCTCATTACTATAATGTATTCGGAAATTTCAATTATTTTTGTATTTAAACATGCACAGATAGACGTCTCTGACCACTTACAACTCTGAAGAGGAGAAGCCATTCTCTGTCTTTCAGCTGCTGTCTCCTGCCGTTTTGAGCACAAACGCATCATGGACACATTCTTTCACCCATCTGGGCTATTTTTAAATGTTGGTATATGAAAACATGCGCTGGATAGACATCTTTGACCATTTCGATGCATTTCCGGTAATGTGCATTTCAGTGCAAAATGGAACGGGACATCTGTTTACTGTCTGCGCAATGTGATGCGCTAGTAGCCAGCATCACCGATTATAATGGGTTCAATTGACCCTTTTCACAAACCAGTTATGATGCGTTTCTGCCTTCTTTAGCAACGTAAATGTTGCAAACCTTTTTATATTTCCAATTTTATATTTTGTGTAAATTTATAACATTGTACTTTGTATTATATTACCCTGGAATAAGTTTTTACCAAATCAGTTACCATAGCTGTGATGAGGTTTCTAACACAGCTACTGTGGGAGTGGCAGAAAATTTGTCCTTTTTCTCTCTTCTTACAGCTTTTATCCAGCGTTCTATATTTTTATCTTCTTTTGCAAAGCTGTGATAGCATAACTGTTGATTTTTTCTTTTGCTGTTGGAACAAAAATTGTATTTGTTGTGGTCTCCCATTCACCGCCATTCAAGTATATCCAAGTCGGGCTGGGCGATATGGCAAAAAACATTATCACGATATTCTTTTTCATATCATTCAATATCGATATGTATCACAATATACATTCACATCTGCACATTGCACATTTTTTTAAATGTCCAAGTTGGCAGAAGAAAAGGAGAAAAAAAAAATCCTAAATAGTCCAAATAGTCTATACAAAACTGGGGCCCAGAGACAGCCAAAGCAGTGATGTCTGAGGGATCTTCCACCAAAATATTACAATATTTTATAGAGTTTATCAATCGAGTGCAGTTGGATATGAACATTAAAAGATGATCTGTTCATTTTGAATCATAATGACAGTATATATTTTTTTACATTCAAATTATTTTCATATTTCGTTACATTCAGATACCCAAGTATGGAGGCATAGAAGCCCTTGTGACTGAGGAATTATACTGTATGGGGGTTCAGGGGTATCTCCTGAGAGAAAATTAAAAAGAAAATGTAAAAGTCTGAATGGACCATTTTTATATTTTCATTAAAGTGAGAAAGACTAGACTACAAACTAGTAATTGTATTGTCTTTCATCCTTGTCAGAGATAATGACATCTGAATAATTTCACAAAATTAGAACAGAAATCTATTTGTTTATTATTAAAGGCTTGTAACATACAGATTAATAAAACTAAATTTAGAAAGAAAAAACGTTATGGTCTAAAGGCGCTCTGGAACCACGATAACTTATGTGGTGCCTCGTGTTTACTCACGTGGGGGAAAAGAGGAAACACGTGAAGAGCGGGACAGGGGATAAGTGAAGCGTGTTTGGTGCTAGAGAAAAATATTCAAGAATACAGCACAGAAAGAGCATATATGATGTACCAGCACTGTTGTTTTGTCGCACTGCTCACTAGAGACGATGAGAGGGCGTAACCGTCATCATGATGTCTTGCAGTCTGGATGGAATCAATCCGGTGAGTGGCGTAGCGGGTACATTAGCAACTTCATACAGTCTGAGGCTGCATTTCCACTGAAGTGGAAGAAATCCACTCAAAGCCACTCCCAACACTAGGGAACAGCTTGCCCCCTGCTGCTGTCAATTCTACAATCCACCTCGCGAGCGTGGCGCCCAGCCTCCATAGGAAGAAATTGAAAGCACTTGCTCACCTTCGCTCACCACACACCAGTGGAAACGTACAATAAGAAATTGATATCGTGGAGTTTTTTTATCGCGCTAAATATCGAGATCGTTTTATCGCCTAGCCCTATATCCAACTATGATGACTTCCGCTTCACGCACTCAGACATGTGAAAAGGGTCCATTTTGGGGGGGGGGGGGGGGGTTCCCCTTTTTTCTCCAAATTTGGAATGCCCAATTCCCAATTTGCTTTTTTTAAGTCCTCGTGGTCGCGTAGTGATTTGCCTCAGTCCAAGTGGCGGAGGACGAATCCCAGTTGCCTCCGCGTCCGAGACCGTCAACCCGCGCATCTTATCACGTGGCTTGTTGAGTGCATTGCCACAGAGATATAGCGCATGTGGAGGCTTCACGCCATCCACCGCGGCAACCACGCTCAACTCAACACGCACCCCACCGAGAACGAACCGCATTATAGGGACTACGAGGAGTTTACCCCATGTGACTCTACCCTCTCTAGCAACCCGGGCCAATTTGGTTGCTTAGGAGACCTGGCTGGAGTCACTCAGCACGCCCTGGGATTCGAACTAGCGAACTCCAGGGGTAGTAGCCAGTGTATTTTACCACTGAGCTACCCAGGCCTCGGGTCCATTGCTTTTGACGTGACTCTTGGGTCCGGTGTAGACATGGTGTGAGTGTTAACAGTTGTGCTTGAGGTGAACAGTTTAATATATTAAGGAGGCGCTTATGCCAAAACCAAACTTTCAGATAGAGGGCCAGAGACAGGGTGGGAAATGATCATATATTACAAAATTATGACTGTTTTAGTGCAAAAAAAAACATTACTAACATTATCAGTGGACCACAGGGAAGATAGTAAAACTATAAAGAAGAGTATTTCATGACACCTTTAATACTTGGCATTGTGATATTTTCATAGCATTTAAGGGGGGGGAAATTATATATTTGACAAAAATCTTAAATTTTTTACCTAATGCAGATTTTTTATTAAATTACTGTATTGCAGTAGTTTTACTGTAATAATTGTAATAATAAATTTTTGTATAAAATACAAATAAATTAATGTAATACTATGCTGTTTTAATCTGCTTTAAATTCTTTAAATATTAGTAAACTAACACAATGTATAATTTAATGTTTTACTATTAATACATACTGCGATTAATGATTCGATTAATATTTCCAAAATAAAAATTAGATATATACTATTTAATCACACCACATAATTTTCATGGCAATTATTTATATTATATATATATACACACACACACTACTGGTCAAAAGTTTTGAAACACTCATTATTTATTAGAATTTTTTCTTCACATTTTAGAATAATAGTAAAGTCATCAAAACTATGGAATAACAGAAATTGAACTATGGGAATTATGTTGTGACTATAAAAATCCAAAATAAATCAAAACTGTGTTATATTTTAGCATCTTCAAAGTAGTCACCCTTTGTCTAGAATTTGCAGACATGTACTCTTGACATTTTCTCAACCAACTTCTTGAGGTATCACCCTGGGATGCTTTTTAAACAGTATTGAAGGAGTTCCCATCTATGTTGGGCACTTACTGGCTGCTTTTCTTTTTTATTTGGTCCAAGTCATCAATTTCAAAAACTTTTTTTTTATTTTTTATTAAATTGTATTTTTTTAATGAAATAAACTAATATGCTGGCACAATTATATTTTTGTCTACAAAACTAATTTCAATCATTTAAGCATACACCTTCAGATCAAAAGATTTTTAAGATCATGAGAAACATTTCAGTCAAGTGTTTCAAAACTTTTGACCGGTAGTGTGTGTATATATATATATATATATGTGTGTGTGTGTGTGTGTGTGTGTGTGTGTGTGTGTGTGTGTGTGTGTGTGTGTGTGTGTGTGTACAAAAAAAAACAACCTTATATTTATTTTATTATTTATTTATTTATATACATAAATGCATACATACTTTACATACACACACATATTTTCCCATATTGCTTAATTGTTATGTAAATAATGTCACAATGCCAGAAATCTTACTGGTCTTTTAAACAGGCTTCATTTCTTGCTTTTGATTTTGGGGTAAAATATGTCAGGTTTTGTGAGATCCAATTGGATAGAGTATATCTACTGAATTCTCCAAGGACATTTTCAAGTGTATATGTAAAATGTACAGACTGGATGAGTGTGGACTGAGTATGAGGATGAAAAGACACTCCCACTCCTGCCTTCATTGTTTCCTGTCATTTCAGACACACTGACAAGACTATCTGGATAAGCCACACTGAAGATATACGCACGCTGCATGAAAGCAGTCAACTCAAGTGAAGTGTGTCCACACTGTGTGCTTTAGGAAATGAGAAAGAGAGAGAGAGAGAGGAGCTCTGCCTCTGACTTATCAGAATCTTATGAATCAGATATGTATGCAAAAGCAGAATGAAACATGATTTGTCATGCTAGTGCTGATGCTGTCTCAGTCTATAAGGTCAGTAAGGTTTAAATGCTGAAGGAAGACAGAATGAGTCAGTAAACGATTGCATGCACAGTACCTGCTGCACATTTACATAATGAGTATGCTAGATGAGTAGACAAAGAGAAAGCAACTGCTGTGTGGGGGTGTATACATGTGTGTGTACTTGCGTTGTGTCTGGGTTTCTGTACTAAATCTCCTCATATAAATCACAGAACAGAGAAAGAAAATTACAATGAAATAAAACCAAACAAATAAAATAAATCTGAATCGTAAACTGTCTCCGACATTCACATCTTTTTTTCTCCCCCAAGTGGCAGTTGGGATGAACAGACATTTTGCTCGCAATTAATTTTAATCATCAAGGGAGACCAAAGCTTTGCTACCAAACCATAATGACATTACTTTGTGTGATTTTGGTGAGCAGATGGATGAATTAAATGGAATTCAATGAAATTCATGATTAATTATCACTCAGTATTTATTATTATAATTATTTATTATTAATAATGTTCTTATGGTTATTATGATAATTAACAACAACAAAAACAACAACCATAATTCAGCAAATAGGAAGTGGAAATTCATAGATGTTATTTTACCATGTATGTTTTGCATGTGCAGAATTAAATGTAAACATTTAATTACACATTTACTTTAATTACAAAAACCTTTTCTGATATATTTGCAGCATAAATGATTATTTCCGACTTTTATAATTGTCCAATATACAGAAGTAGCAGGCATTTAGAATAAGTTTAGGACAACACTTTTTGATATTGATCACTTTGCGCTCATCGTTTTGAATGAATACATCACATCTAGTCGGTCGGTCGCGTGCGGGCCTTTTGCACAAGTTGAAATATTTCAATTCAGCCAAAGCTCAAATCAGACACAAAAATTTCACGTCTCCCACTGGTTGTTCAAACAGAAAGTCCTGCCCAAAAACTAACGCCATTGGTCGCGCCAGTGTTGCTGTGTCGGGCTGCTCAAACAAACAGAGGAATATTTTTATAGCACCTACAAATAGTTTACTTATTGTTGACTTTGCATAGCAGTGTTCAGTATTCAACACAATAAGTGTTCAAACAGAGATCGAATACATTTAATGACGCAAACTAAATTTACCAAAACAATCATCTCCATATTATCATCCTGCAAATGAAAATAACCATCCTAATGCACCACAAACACAATCCCTTACACTTCATTACACACTAGTTCAGCTCAAGATCGCATGCGCGTGCACACACACACGCACACAGACACACACGTTTTGTTTTATATCATCGTGGGGACTTTCCATAGACTTCTATGGATTTTATACGGATCTAACGATAATTTCGATCCCCTTATCCTAACCCTACCCCTAAACCTAACCCTCACAGAAACCTTTTAGCATTTTTACATTTTCAAACAATTTCCCCCCATTGTGGGGAAATTTGGTCCCCACAATGTAGGTTAAACCTGCACACACACACACACACGCATGCACTCACACACAGCCAAGAGGTATAAAAGCCATCAGTTCTAATCCAGTTTAGTAAACAACTAAAAGAGCCGCTATCAAATCACTCTCAATTCCAGTCGGCTCTACACATATACACAAACACACACTCTCTCTCTTTTATAGGCTGTTCACTGTTTCATCTCATGAGGGTGATTATGATGTTGTAAACTCAGGTGTGGTTAAGCAAAGCAACAGACACGCATTTAAAAC
Source organism: Myxocyprinus asiaticus (assembly GCF_019703515.2). Classification (NCBI taxonomy): domain Eukaryota; kingdom Metazoa; phylum Chordata; class Actinopteri; order Cypriniformes; family Catostomidae; genus Myxocyprinus; species Myxocyprinus asiaticus. The sequence goes on along the minus strand of NC_059365.1, from coordinate 6,954,675 downwards.
AGCACTTCTCTTATGAGACTCAATAAATATGAATGTTTATAAAAGTACCATCTCTAAATTTTGATAAGCCACGTTTGTATACTTCTAAAACAATGAGTATCTTAACGTTTACAGATTGGCCCCATTCGCTCCCATTGTAAGTGCCTCACTGTAACCTAGAGTTTTGCTTTTTCAAAGAAATGGATGTCAAAATTAATTGTTGTGGTAATAAACATTAGGCCACAAATGCTGTCGATTGAGCTTAACTTAGAATATTCCTTAGAATAATCACTGTAAGTGCTTTTATTATATGAGTCTACGTGTATATTGTGCAGTTTTCAGCATCCCTTCAAAAGATTAGGTTTTTAGATGCACTTCATGGGTTTAATTCAATTTCTATTTCACACACCCACATATTCATACACACACACAGACTACTGAGTGATAAATAACAGATTTCAGTGCTATACCACACATTCTTGTGCCCACACACAATGACTCCATTACAGCAGTGTCCGCACACAACACTTCACCACAGGATGAAAATTGACCACCATGTCTTGAGTGTGTGTGTACTACAGGTGCACTGCCGGGAAGCTCTTGAACAATGACGCTGTTCACCGCACAAATGACGAGTCATTACCGTTACCATTAGAGACGTTGCCCACGAGAACTGATCCGAGTTCAGCCCGCTTTACCACAATCTAATGTATTACACTAATTCAACAGCATCAGACTGACCCCAGAACTGCCCTTATAGAGATGATAAAAAGAAGGGACTGAAGATATAATATTGTTAATATTAGAAACAGTTTATTTAGGCTGATATTAATAGTAGATAATGTGAGAGCAAACTTTTTCCAGTTCAAACAGTATATTCTTTTCAAAAGTGCTAGGCTAAACATTTTCCCACTGTACATTAAAATGCTGTGGTGCCCGATTTCACTCGAATGCATGTCGAATTTTATTGGTCAAAACAGAAATATAGTTTTTCAGGGATGTGCCCAAATGTATTTAAATTAAAGCATGTCAAATTCTAGATTGGCGCTTTAGTGAGCCAATATTATGCAGTAAATCCAGCCCATGTTAACATTTTAGAATTCTAGTATTAGGCATAACATCAATAATCAGCCATAACAAAAAATAATTATTGTTTTGAGGTATAGGTCAAAACTGAATTCACTTGAAGCATGTCAAATTCTAAAATGAGGCTTTAGTGAGCCGATATTATACAGTAAATATAGCCAATATTAACATATTATAGAATTATTATATTAGCCAAAACATCAAAAATCAGCCGCCATAAAAATAATTATTGATTTTATTGATCTGCCAAAATTTGTTTAATTGAAGCATATCAAATTCTAGATTCAATCTTTAGTGAGCTGGTATTACACAGTAAATCTAGAAGATATTAACACATTATAGAATATTAATATTAGCCATAACATCAATGATCAGCCATAACAAAAATAATTATTGCTTTTAAGTATCGGCCAAAACTTAATTCACTTAAAGCACATCTAATTCTAGATTGGAGCAACAGTGAGCCGATATTATACAGTAAACCTATCCAATATTAACACGTTATAGAATTATAGTATTATAATATTTTAAGCATGACATCCAAAATCAGCCATAAAAATAATTGTAGTTTTGTTACATATTGGCCAAAATGTATTTCACTTGAAGCATATCAAATTCTAGATTGGAGCTACAGTGAGCCAATATTATAAATCTATCTGATATTAACACATTAAAGATTTATAATATCGGCATATCATATCCATAATAAAAAGTTGACGCAGATGTGTTGAATGAACATGAATTCAAAAGATCAGAGCTTGCCCAGTATAATGCTACGTAATGCCACTAAGACTGTCATGTTATCTCCTTTACACATTTGAAGGCACTCGCTGAGTGATACACTCCACTAAAGACACTAGAGAGAGAGAAATTAGATTAGTAAAGAGTGAGAGATCACACACATATTACAGCTCTTTGATAATGGGTTACGTCAGCACTACACGCTCAGATGGCAAGACGTTCACAGCTTTGAACACACAACAAGAGCAAACTGCTACTGACTCAACTGATACAACAGATTTGTGTGTGTGTAAGTGAGTAACACATAAAACTGAAAACAAAATCAAGTGATGTACAAAAGAAGCCATTCTGACAGCATGGCTTTGTTTTATCATGAATGTACAGTTGTGCTCAAAAGTTTGCATACCCTGGCAGAAATTGTGACATTTTGGCATTGATTTTGAAAATATGACTGATCATGCAAAAAAAAAAAAAAAAAAAAAAAAAAACTGTCTTTTAAGGATAGTGATCATAAGAAGCCATTTATTATCACATAGTTGTTTGGCTCCTTTTTAAGTCATAATGGTAACAGAAATCACCCAAATGGCCCAGATCAAAAGTTTACATACCCTTGAATGTTTGGCCTTGTTACAGACACACAAGGTGACACACACAGGTTTAAATGGCAATTAAAGTTTAATTTCCCACACCTGTGGATTTTAAAATTGCAATTAGTGTCTGTGTATAAATAGTCAATGAGTTTGTTAGCTCTCACTTGGATGCACTGAGCAGGCTAGATACTGAGCCATGAGAAGCAGAAAAGAACTGTCAAAAGACCTGCGTAACAAGGTAATGGATCTTTACAAAGATGGAAAAGGATATAAAAAGATATCCAAAGCCTTGAAAATGCCAATCAGTACTGTTCAATCACTTATTAAGAAGTGGAAAATTCGGGGATCTCTTAATTCCATGCCAAGGTCAGGTAGACCAAGAAAGATTTCAGCCACAACTGCCAGAAGAATTGTTTGGGATTCAAAGAAAAACCTACAGGTAACCTCAGGAGAAGTACAGGCTGCTCTGGAAAAAGACGGTGTGGTTGTTTCAAGGAGCACAATACGACGATGAGCTGCATGGTCAAGTTGCCAGAAAGAAGCCTTTACTGCGCCAATGCCACAAATGACAACACTTGCCATGCCTCACAGCTTCTGGCACACTGTAATTTGGAGTGACGAGACCAAAATAGAGCTTTCTGGTCACAACCATAAGCGCTATGTTTGGAGAGGGGTCAACAAGGCCTATAGTGAAAAGAATACCATCCCCACTATGAAGCATGGTGGTGGCTCACTGATGTTTTGAGGGTGTGTGAGCTCTAAAGGCACGGGGAATCTTGTGAAAATTGATGGCAATATGAATGCAGCATGTTATCAGGAAATACTGGCAGACAATTTGTATTCTTCTGCACGAAAGCTGCGCATGGGACGCTCTTGGACTTTCCAGCACGACAATGACCCTAAGCACAAGGCCAAGTTGACCCTCCAGTGGTTACAGCAGAAAAAGGTGAAGGTTCTGGAGTGGCCATCACAGTCTCCTGACCTTAATATCATCGAGCCACTCTGGGGAAATCTCAAACGTGCGGTTCATGCAAGACGACCAAAGACTTTGCATGACCTGGAGGCATTTTGCCAGACGAATGGGCAGTTATACCACCCGCAAGAATTTGGGGCCTCATAGACAACTATTACAAAAGAATGCATGCTGTCATTGATGCTAAAGGGGGTAATACACAGTATTAAGAACTAAGGGTTATGCAGATTTTTGAACAGGGGTCATTTCATTTTTTTCTTTGTTGCCATGTTTTGTTTTATGATTGTGCCATTCTGTTATAACCTACAGTTGAATATGAATCCCATAAGAAATAAAAGAAATGTGTTTTGCCTGCTCACTCATGTTTTCTTTAAAAATGGTACATATATTACCAATTCTCCAAGGGTACGAAAACTTTTGAGCACAACTGTAGCTGGTGTGCAGACTCAAGCAGTGAGGAGGGAGGTGGTGTGTGTGTGTGCGCGCGTGTGTGTTTGTTTGAAAGAGGTTAGAAACAGAGAGAGCAAGTTGAAAGTGCAAAAATAAGGCCATGAGTAAAGTTTCTTTTCTGCAAGTTGTCATATCACAGGATGAAAGAGACAAACACTGAGTCTGTACTTAAGATCACTGCTGGAATATCCAGCTAAAGCCTTTCCAGCTTTCAATGGTAGCTGGTTTTACATGGTTTCTAGCTGGTCCGAACTGGTCTAGATGATCTACAGTGTAGATAGGTAGTTGGAATTTGCAAAAGTAATGTTTTCAAACAGGTTTCTCAAACACTCCCCCATTCCCCGAATCAATGCAATGATGTTAAGACATTTATAAGTGTTACTCAAGAGTCCAATTACATTTTGGGGCTACTGTAGATGGTCGATCAAGTTTCTTTTTGTTCAAATGAAAAGGATTCTTGTCTCATATTCTGATCAAACCTGATGTGCATGTAAATAAACTTTTAGAATTTACATGCAAATGCAATTACAAATGCGCATGCAATTAAATCAAGGATCATCAATTGTCTTTGTTTATCATAACACACTTGTCCGTGCAACACAATTGGCAGATAACACTGCCAACTGGATGATAGCCCTGCTAATGGATGTGACTGCTGTAAAATAAGGATATGACTATAGATTTACTAATGTACTCTGAGTTAATGTTGCTGTAACTTGTTAATCAGAGCAAATCTAATGAAGACTCACTATCTGTTGGACTAACAAGGAAATGTACTGGGTCACACCCTCATATGACTGTGTGTGTGTGTGTGTGTGTCTCAGTGATATGATGCTAGTCATGTCAATGAAGAGTCAGTGGCAATACTATGTGAAATTTCAGCCTCTGAGAACTGTTGTTACTTTGGCAACAGGCAAAATACAGAACACAATAACTTTCAAAAGACAAACATTAAACACATATGAAATAGACACATTCGCACACCACTATCAAAAAACAAAAAAATAGCCTAGTCCAAATAAAACTAGAGTGGAGCTTGTCTGTGCACAAGTTGCCACCTGATGCTAGGGTGCTGTGCGTGGTTGCCAGGGCATTGCTAGTTGGTCTGTCTTTATATATAAATACACACTCGCTGAGCACTTTATTAGGAACACTATGGTCCTAATAAAGTGCCCGACATGGTCTTCTTCTGTTGTAGCCCATCTGCCTCAAGGTTCGACATGTTGTGCATTCTGAGATGCTATTCTGCTCACTACAATCATGCCATGGTCGAAATCACTGAGATCAGTTTTTTTCCCCATTCTGATGGTTGATGTGGACATTAACTGAAGCTCCTGACCCTTATCTACATGATTTTATGCACTGCACTGATGTCACAAGATTGGCTGATTAGATAATTGCATGGATGATTGTTGGTGCCAGATGGGCTGGTTTGAGTATTTCTGTAACTGCTGATCTCCTGGGATTTTCACACACTCGTCTCTAGAATTTACTCAGAATGGCGCCAAAAACAAAAAACATCCAGTGAGTGGCAGTTCTGTGGATGGAAATGCCTTGTTAATGAGAGAGTTCAACAGAGAATGACCAGACTGGTTCGAACTGACAAAGTCTACGGTAACTCAGATAACCACTCTGTACAATTGTGGTGAGAAGAATATCATCATATCAGAATGCTATTCTGAGATGCGGGTTGGCACTGTTTGGGCGGCACGAGGGGGACCAACACAATATTAGGCAGGTGGTTTTAATGTTGTGGCTGACCATTATATATATATATATATATATATATATATATATATATATATATATATATATATATATATATATATATATATATACACACACACACACACACACACACACACACACACACACACACACTACCGGTCAAAAGTTTTGAAACACTTACTCATTCTTTATTATAATTGTTTTTTTTTTGTTTTTTTTTCACATTTTAGAATAATAGTAAAGTCATCAAAACTATGGAATAACATAAATCGAACTATGGGAATTATGTTGTGACTAAACAAAATCCAAAATAAATCAAAACTGTGTCATATTTTAGCATCTTCAAAGTAGTCACCCTTTGCCTAGAATTTGCAGACATGTACTCTTGACATTTTCTCAACCAACTTCTTGAGGTATCACCCTGGGATGCTTTTAAACAGTATTGAAGGAGTTCCCATCTATGTTGGGCACTTATTGGCTGCTTTTCTTTATTATTTGGTCCAAGTCATCAATTTCAAAAACCTTTTTTTTTATTAAATTTTAGTTTTATAATGAAATAAATTAATATGGTGGCACAATTATATTTTTGTCTACAAAACTAATTTCAAACATTTAAGCATATGCATTCAGATCAAAAGATTTTTAAGACCATGAGAAACATTTCAGTCAAGTGTATATATACTGTATCTTTTTACTCATGACAGATTAACTTAAATGATGATGAAAGCCAAAATATTAAATGCCATGGATCTATATAAATGGAGTAATAAAATAAATAAAATAAAATAAAATAAAATACATTTTACCCATTTTACAAATGTGGGTCACATGGTATGAAGCCAGTTTTTCCTGTCAAACAAAACAAAGCTCTGAAGTACAAACGATGTTGAAAGTAGAAATGTATCTTTTGTTTTTATAAAAAAAAAAAAAAAAAAAAAATATTTGTTGAGGGGGTCAAAGTGACAATTTTCACCACTGAATTTGGTGCAAAACTATAGGTCAAAAAAGCAAGCTTAGAAAATTGGCAGCATAATTTTTTATTTTTACACAGAGATAGGTAGGTATATTAATAAAATCAGTTGAATTCAGCACCCCTTGTTGAATTACATGCCAATAGTGTAAGTAAAAATAAATGGGAAAAACACTTTTTTTTGTGTTGTTTTTCCAAAGTTGGAGTGTCTATAACTCTAGACGAAAAAATATATCTTAATATATCCTTCTAGATTCTGGTTCAGAACAAATTGTCCTTTTTGTATCTTAATTATTAAGAATTGATACAGTTAAATGGCAGAGATATGAGGCTCTCAATGTGGCTCTATCTGAAAAATGCTAAATTTTACCCATTTTACAAATGTGGGTCACATGGTATGAAGCCAGTTTTTCCTGTCAAACAAAACAAAGGTCTGAAGTACAAATGATGTTGAAACTAGAAATGTATCTTTTGTTTTTATAAAAAAATAAATAAAAAAAAAATACATTAATTTATTCACAAAGCTACATCATCGGCTGATGCATAGCATTTACTAATTTGGCTTTCATCATCATTTATGTTTATCTTTCTTTAAAAAAGTATTCATTGAAAAAAAGTAGTAACAAAATCTAACATTTCAGCCGGGGAAGTTTCTGAA
>NC_059365.1:6792500-6942500 GCF_019703515.2 Myxocyprinus asiaticus | reverse complement strand
CATAAAAATGATCAAAACACTGTTATGGACAACAAATATTTTATTTGATAAATTGCACATTTATGGCACTTAAAACATATGTGACAACCTGCCCCGAACAAAATGTGACAACTCTGTGACTTCAAATGCACAATCCAGAAATAAATATAGCCACAGAATGTAGAAGGGTTGGCCCTCCTAAGAATATGTAATATTTAATTTATAATCATTCTTGTTCTCACATTAATGAGAAAAATCATTACAGACATAATAGTTCTGAAAGTTGCACTAACCTATACTTGATGATGCAAAACCATCCAAAACGCATTAAAACCAGCAAACTTTCAAATTTTGTTCGCTTGTTTATCCAAGAGTTATAACAAAAATATGATGATCGTGAAGATATAATTTGGAGGGTAGAATTTACAGGCTTTGAAGTTGGTTTTTGGAACCAACATGCAAAACCTCTGCTAAAAAAACAAACAAAACAAAACAAAAAAAAATATGCTTGGGGTGTTCATAGCCAAAGTTATGTTGCCCTTACTCCATTGATGAAGATGTGGGATTTCCATGTATGATTAAAATACTCAAGTTGCGTTACGACATCCATTCTCGTATTCATTTTAATAGCAAGTTTATTTCTTCTATAGTGATGTACAGACCCTGAACGTTGAATATATGTTGAGTTGAGTTTGAAATGCACTTTATGTTGATGCATGTCACGTAATAGTGCAGGTATTAAGTTAAAATGTTGAGTTAGTAATTAGAGAATGTTTTTTTTTAGTTAAGGAACCTAACGAAAATTAACCATGGTTTTACTATAGTAATATTGTAGTAACCATGACTGTAATAACAAGGACTGATGTCATCACGGTTTTACAACAGTAATACTGTAGTTTCCATATAGTAACCATGCTTTTACTATAGTATTGTAACCATGAGAGTAATCATGTTAATTTTGTGGTCACTTTGATTTTACTACAAAAACCATGTTTAAACTATGGTTACTGTAGTAAAACCATGGTGATTTGTAGTGAGGGCAAATCTCTTGAGGTGTCTGTTACCAAATAGAATATTTTAACTTTGGATTTGGCAGTAATATATTTTTTTTTCCTTGAACATAACAAATACCGAACTGTACCGAAACCGTGACCCTAAAACCGTGATACAAACTGAACCGTGAGAAATTTGAACCGATACACCCCTACTGTCTACTCTTGTGGTTTTGTGGCAATTTTAAAGAGCAAATAGCAGCAGCATATAAAGCTTTTATTGAAGAGCTGAAGCGCATTAAAAAGCCCAGCTGCTTTATGATTTGCCATTAATCACCATGATCTCTCCCTCACACACACGCAGGCAGCAAATCATAACTGACCTAGACAAAACTACAATGTGACCTCGCATTTTTCCCAAGCACAGGGTTTATTTCAGCATCACAGATGTATTGGCTGTGACAAGGACATATTGTGGGTTAGTGAGATGTGAAATCTCTGCGCTGTGCCAAACGGATCCATTAGAGAGAAAGAGAGACAGAGAGAGAGAGAGAATGGGTTCTGCATGGTTGCTAGGGTATTGCTATATGGTCGCTAGGGTGTACATGGTGGTTGCTCACTGGCCAAAGTTTCTGTATGCTACAGTACATAAAACTGGCTGTGTTTTCAGAAAACTTTTGTTAAATGCCCAACCAGAAATACCAACCAATCCAACCATTACAGCTAAACCACTCTCGACCAATCAGCTCTGCCAGCCATACTAACCAGAGGGAGAGAGAGAGACTGAATGAAATGGGGATCTTGTGAAACTATGGGTGGGTTTTCAAACTCTTTCCTATGCAGTCGGGCACATACAGGAAAACCACAGCTATTCACCAGACTCAAGACCACCAGACAAACAGCTGCATCAATAGGGGACTCTCTTACCTACAGTAGTCTCCCAATCTATCTTTTCTCTCTTTCTCTGTGATTAGTTTCTCCTCACTTTTTGTTCATAGCTCTCCATTTCTCTGAGTCAGACCTCTCTCCAACAATGTGCTTTTCTCAATGTCTCTCTTTCACTCTCTGCTAGTACACACTAAGCTATACAGAGGTCTCATTTAACAAACCAATTTCCAGCATTGTTTATGTTTTAATAGCTTTAATTTGGGGCCAAAATTGCCACAAGAAGTAAGCTTAATCAGACAAAATCTACCATTGGGGACATCCTCAAAGTTGAAAATTATTATAAATAAGTTTTCTATTGTGGTAAAGTTAGTCTAGTCATTGTATAACTATAGCTTTCTATAAACCAGATAAAGTTTGTCAAGCCAAACTTTGATGCTGGCTTGAAAAAGCCTGGCCTGAATGTTCAAATAGTTTTAAAAGCTTGCTGTTTTAAGGTTATACAGAAGGTTATACCTTCCAAAAAGACAAAGTCATAAAGAACAATAAAAACCACAGAAAGACCACATTAGACCTCATCAGAACCACTAGAGACCACATCAGACTACATCAGACCCACAAAAAAACACATCATACCTCATGAGACACCCAAAAATCCACATGAAAACCCTTCAGATCCCAACAGATCACATAAGTCCACATTAGAACCCCTTGAGATAACATCAGACCACATTAGACCACATCAGACCTCCAAGAAACTACATAAGACCAAATTAGACCTCATTAGATCACCAAGAAACCACTTCAGACCTCATTACTACACTTCAGACCCCCAGAGACCACAACAGACCACCTCAAATCACATTAGACCACATTGGACCTCATCAGAACCCCTAGATACCTCAACAGACACCTTTAGAACCCCTCAAACCATATTAGACTACATAAGACCCCATCAGACCCACAATAAATCACAACAGACCGCATCAGAACCCCTGGAGACCACATCAGACCTCATTAGACCACATCAGACATCACCAGGCCCCCAAGAAACCACATCAGACCCCTTCAGATCCCAACAGATCACTTTCAATCACATCAGAAACCCTTGAGACCACATCAGACTTTCAAGAAACCACATCAGACCTTATTAGACCTCATTAGATCCTCAAGAAACCACATCAGACGACCTAACCCTAACTTCATTGCCACACATCTGTCCCCCAGAGACCACAAAAGACCACTTAAGACCCCCTCAAACCACATTACACCACATCAGACCTCATCAGAACTACTAGAGACCACATCATACTACATACATCCGGTCCACAGGAAACCACATCAGACCTCGTCAGAATGCCTAGAGACCTCAACAGACACTTTCAGACAACCTCAAACCACATTAGACTACATCAGTCCTTATCAGACCCACAAGAAACCACACCAGACCGCATAAGAACCCATAGAGACCACATCAGACCTCATTAGACCACATCAGACCCCCATTAGACATCATCAGATCCCCAAGAAACCACATCAAACCCCTTCCCATCAGATTCCATTAGACCACATCAGACCCCATTAGACTCATCAAACCTCTAAGAAACCAATTCAGACCATATTAGACCACATCAAAATCCCTAGAGACCACGTCAGACCACTTCAAACCCCATTAGACAACATCAGACCCCATTAAACCTCTGTAACCCTACCCCTGACCCAAAAGGAAAACCTTTAGGATTTTTAGAATAAAAAAAAATAAAAATTTTTTTTTGTTTTATTTAAAAATACTTTTTGGGTTATGGTCAAGTCATGTCTAATATGTTTTTGGTTGAAGACTCAGTTTTCCATTTCCAAATTTCATTGACTTCCAAAGGATACAGTGCTCAAGAGTGTTTCTGAAATCTCAATTTTCAGGTGGAGGAAAACAGCATTCCAGTGTGGATGAGAGGCATAACCATGGCAAAATCAATGTTTTTGAACCAAAAATGTATTAGTTTGGATGTGGCCATAGGGTGTAGTAATTATAATTAGCTTTATATAAAAACAATAGAAGTCGGATTAATTTGTCACAGATGAAATGGAAGGTCAAGTCAAGTGCATTCCATTGTGGCATACTATGCACAGTACACATACTTTTCACTACTTTCTCCCAAAACTATTATGTAGTATGCAATTCTCAACATATATCCTAACAAAAACTGGTATGTGCAGTGATTTTTCAGCCCTTTATAACACTTTGTTCTATTTCTCTCAATATTAAGTGCTTTTGCAGAGCAGCCGGTAGCTGTATTGACTTTATATTGTTTTACTGCACAACCTGAAACCCTCCAGCCTCCAAAGCAGGGAGAGACCCGCCCGTGCTGCCCCAAGAGGCGTATCCAGTGCTGGGACACATTGGTAGGTCATTCCCCTGGGCAGGCCTGGAGCTTAGGTGCAGCTCTCCATCTCTTTCTTGTGCTCTATGGTGGAGTGAAACAGGAGATGGACAATTTACACACACAATGGCACAAAGAGCTGCAGAGAGATTGATGTCACACAAACAACAGACTTCATAGATAAATCTGACAGCCAGAGCATGTTCATTTGTCCACGAGCTTGTAGACACACGACTGGGATAATATGATAACATACAGTGGCTTTCCTAACCAAACACACACGTTTGAATTTCTACCATGGTGGGAACTTTGCAATGACTTCTATTGTTTTTATACTGAGCTAATTATATTTTCTTTCACTTAACCTCACTCCTATCTCTCACAGATTTTTTTTTGTAGAATTTCAAGACATTATTTAGTATGTTTACTATATTTTCTCATGTTGGCATTACTATCATTATCATTAGACTTCTATTACTTTTACATTGGCATTACTCTACATTACCCTAACCCTCACAGAATCCTTTGCCATTTTTAGATTTTTAAAAAATGATTTAGTATTTTAAGGTATTTTAAAGGTTTGATTTCCGACTAAAATTACGTGTTCCTTCCTTCATATATGCGAATATGCACTGTGTATACTTGGACAGACAGATAAAGATTGTAGCGTGACTAAGCAAAAACCCACTGTAGCTCAATTATAACTGTGAATGCAAAGGTATGTAGTAATTTTCTCTTTCAAGTTCTCATTGTTCAAGCTGGTTTCACAGTGTGCAGGTCATTAGCTCGAATCAATTGTCCAGCACTCACAAAAGCAGCATTGTGCTCCAGCACTGAGAGAAATCTCAACAAATAAACCGGTTTAACAGCTTAAGACCAGAAGAAACAGGTCTCCTAAGCAACCAAATTGGCCCGGTTGCTAGGGAGGGTAGAGTCACATGGGGTAACCTCCTCGTGGTTGCTATAATTTGGTTCGCTCTCGGTGGGGCGCATGGTGAGTTGTGCGTGGATGCCGCGGAGAATAGTGTGAAGCCTCCACACGCTCTATGTCTCCACGGTAACATGCTCAACAAGCCACGTGATAAGATGCGCGGATTGACGGTCTCAGATGCGGAGGCAACTAAGATTCATCCTCCGCCACCCAGATTAAGGCGAGTCACTACGGCACCATGAGGACTTAGAGTGCATTGGGAATTGGGCATTCCAAATTGGGGAGAAAAAGGGGAGACACTAAAAAAAAAAAAAAAAAAAAAAAGACCAGAAGAAACTAAATATGCCTCATTCACGAAGCTCAGCTCCAACAACTCACCCTCTTTCTCACACATATACAAGCAAACACACATTTACTGTATGTAAACATGCGCCAAGGTGCACACGGATGAATGAGTTGTCAGTACGTAGTATTAACATGAAATTTAATGGAAGAATTATGTTTTTAAAGACTAAATCTGCTATATGTCAATGATGTAGAAATATATGTGACCCGCTCCACTATTCGGAGTCACTTTGCCCCAGAAAAACATGTCAGTTTTACGTACTTTAAGAAGAAACATTTAAGAAGGAAAAGTAAATCTAAGCTTTCTACTGATATAATTATTATTGGGGATGCACCAATCCACATTTTTAACCGGATAGTGTATTACATAAAAGTACAATAAAAGCACCATTAGTTCATATGACTTGTGCTTTTGAAAGCAAATGATAGGCTATTGAAATGCAAAAGAGGCTGCCTTCAATGATTAAATATATAGGATGCATGCGCAGTACGTTTCAGTGAATACACACTTCTCTGTTGACACACAGACACTCACGGCACGCACATGGCTTGTGATGTGCTGCAGGTTATCTCTTCAAGTGGCATGCAATATGCGAGCGCTACACATGGACAACATCTTAGGTTTAAATGCTCGATAGTTCGGTTTGCTTATAACAAGCATTGAGAACAGCACCGTATGAATAATTCACCAGATTTTGAATAAGAAACACATTAAATTACTTTAAACTAGGCTACATACACACACTCAAAAGGACTTCCAGGAGTGTTCCGCCAAAATAAAAGCACAAGATTTTTAATGTTAAGAAGGCATGACCGAATATATACTATTGTATAATACAATTCTAAAAGTTAATTACAATTATTATTATTATTATTATTATTATTATTATTATGTGTACACACATTTTTCCTACTCCCTGAAAGATATTACTGAAATAAATGTCCTGAGATATCTCACCGGTCTCTGTGACAGCTCTAGACTCTGTAAACAGCAAACAAAAATTTGTCCGTGGGCCGCAGACAATGAAGCTTTCTGCCTGTCAATCATTTTGCATGTTCTAGTATTATATTTGCAGAGAATTATTGAGGCATAATGCCATTTGTTTGCCATGTTGCTCATAACAGTTGTCAGTTGAGGGCGCTATTTTGCTGCTGTTGTTTTTGACAACCGTTTCTGCTCGTGTCTGCCTCAATAAAGCTCTTTTGGTATCTTTGTAGAGCGGGGTTTTGGGAAAAGGGGCCGTGGCTAGTCCAATGGCTCAGGTTGACAGCTTGTGGAAATTCTAGAATGTCTAAAATCGCTTAGAGCACCTTTAACATTATAAAACATATAGTTCTGGTCCTGGATGCTGATTGGTCAACAGCTCTGACCTCTTCACGGAACTTCAATTTGTATCACTGCGCAGCACCCATAGCCGACAGTTATTCTTGATGCATAGCAATGTTCTGTTTGCTGTTTACTGCCAGGGACTATATTTTTTGGAAAAAGGATGGCATTTAATGATTTTACTCGCAAAATATAAAATTTACATTTACATTTGCATACTTAAAATTTTTATTATGTGGTGACCGTTTTATAAAAGCAATAAGGCACTCGTGGCTGTGCCATATTGTGAATATAGTCACGACTGAAGGGGTTGCATGCACGCACTCTTAGCATCATGCCTAAAAACACCCTTCAGCCATGACTATATTCACAATATAGCACGGCCTCTCATGCCTTATTGCTTAAAGTTTCTCTTAATAGGCTACACATTTTTATTGAAATAATGTGCTACAGGTTTGTCTTTACATATAAAAGAGTTTCCACAATTAGTTACACACAGTGACGTATAGATATTCTAATCTGATTAAGAAAAATAAAAAATTGGTATTGGTGCATCCCTAATTATCTTTCTACTCTAAACCATTCTCGAGTGAATTATTTAAATGCTTTCCTTTTTAATTTAGTGCATAAAACTCAAAATGTGTCTCTGGGAAAAAGGGGCTTAAAATGATGAAGCAGGTCACATGTATGGTTTAAAAGAAGCATTAAGACTGTAGTTTTTTATCTTATGCATTGGCATTTCACCACACTAAACCGATGCTAGCAGTTGCAATGTACGCCAGGCTTCCTGTCTGGCAAAGACAACTGGCCAGGCATGAGCAGGAACTTCCTCTACTACTGCCAATGATCCCAATCAATCTGCATACTTTTACCAAGTATAAAAAGTACATACTGCATTGGGAATGGTAAAGTATTTAGACTACCACATCATAAAATTGATATCTTGATAGCACAGATCACTTTTTTGCATAGTCGCATAATTAGCCATAAAAAGCATGCATGGCTAGAATAGTACGAGCCTGATCTCATGAAAATTAAGTGACCGTGGCAACATTTTTTCAGAATTATATTACATGGTTCCCTACATGTATCGCTGCAGTTCCGAGGTGAAATGTCCACTGTGTGGCTCTAAAAGTGGGTAACATTTTGTAGATTTAAATCGAGAAAACCTACCTCTCTACCCTAAACCTTTATCCTAAACCTAACCAATAGTGTCATAAAAAGCCAATGTGAGATGAAAAACGCAACCATGTCACTTTGTGTTGCTTCGATGACACTTTCGGCACACGTGTGCACTTTGGGACTCGTACCCCGGTCCTGCAACACTCTATTGGTTGAGCTAACGCGAACATGATCGCACATGAACAAGCTTGTAAATGTACAATGCAAACATAAAAATGTATCGACTTACAAGTCATGCGCTACAGTAAAAGTGTTTACATGTCATAAGATAGCATTGTGTAAGGAATAGGGGCGAAAAGAAAGTGTTTATGAACTGATAATCTGTCGATTTACTCATGATTTGTGTGAAAGAGAATAAAAGTCATTGTTGCTGTGGCTCTAGTGTTTATTTTACCAGGAAACTGCTGCAATACGTACAACGTGCCACATAAAAATATTTTTACAAAAATGTAAGTCTAATAACGTGATTCTATGAGACCAGTGTGAAAAGTATCTTTGACACTATTTTCCAAGTATTATAATTTAGGACCCACTATTTCACAATCTAGTATACTATAGAGGGGCAAAATCAGGTGCTAAAAACTATATAAATGTTCAATTTAAGCCATTAGAAGCCATTAGAAGTACATATTTTAATATTAGCCACTAGTTTTAAAAAGACATGGACTAAAAGTGGGCCATACAGTATGTGAATACACATACACACACACACACACACACACACACACACACACACACACACACACACATACACACCTATAACCCTTACTGTAGTGTTACTTACTGTACTGTTTCCAACACTCTGACAGAAAATGCTAAAAAAAACAAAAAACAAAAAACAAAATGCAGTTCAATCACAACTCACACTAGTATAGGAACTGATTTTATATCTCTTTACATAACCCTCTTAATATTAATAACAGTGCAGTTATTAAACAGAGATATAAGCAGTCTATTAGATGTTTCAGTCTGTTATAAATGAAAAATACAGTGAATTGATCATGCAGTCACAACAGGAAACACAAAACTGATAGTAGCAATGATCAGAACTACACAACCAGACAATCTGAATATGTCTGAATAGGAAAATATGTTTAAGAGGAAGGAAAATACACCGGTACACACATTGATATTATACAAGAAAATATAAAGCTTCTAGTCTAAAAGTTTTAGAAGATATTTGAATATGTAAAACAAATAAACATTATGACATAAGATAATGAATAAGAAAAATGAGATGCACTATTTCTAGATCACTTATCAAAAGAAAGCAAATGAGCTGCCATTAAAGCAAAAGAGCCACATTCAGTATGAAATAAGAGTTTTCATATAAACTTTTCACATATTATTAACGCTGATAATATAATTTGTAAATGTACATTATTTTTAATGTATTAAATTAGAAAAAGCTCTTTCATTGTGCACTCCTAATACAGTACATGAATTACTGGCTGTTATGGTGTAACACATCTCTCTGAATTTGCTTGAAATATTATTTACCTCAGTACAACTGAAAGATTTTGCAAATGATCAGGAATTAATGTTTAAAAAAAGGTCAGTTTATCACGTCTGATATGAAAGATGATTCCAGGAACAAGTCCTTACTATATCTAAACATGCCACTGATGGCATTCAGTTTCACACACAAGAGTAACACCCCCTTCACATGCCCTATATGACCTGCACAAATAATCCTCAAAAAAGACTGTAAATGTACTCTTATGTGTATTTAACCCACATCTACATACTCTAACAGCAGGATGAGACACATAAGAGAAATCTTTTGACCTTTTCTGAGGGATTACAACATTTAGACAGAGGTTTTGTCTAGTGATAGAGATAAAACCAGGCCGATATGTGGCCTTTTTGCTATTATCAGCATTTGCCGATAACCGAGTTCGCTTGGCTGATTAAGAAAAGTGTTAACTTTCCCTTTGTGTCAGTTCCAAAATGTATTAATAGATTTTTCTATGTATAGCTAACACTTTTTTTCCCCCAAGTTTATACAAATTATTAAAAAAATTTTTTTATCTCATTTTAGAACATTTTGTGTACATCTGATTTGCTGTTTATTCTACCATGCCTTTATATCCCTGTTTTGTAGCCCTGTTCCAAACGGGCTGTTTTAGTGTCTGTAGCATTAAATGCAAAGGAGCTGGAAGTGGGATGTGCCTTTCCTGCTGGTGCCATGGATACCCCAGCGACAACAATGCAGGAGAATTTAAACAGTTAAAAAATTATAAATAACACGGAGATAACAAAGGTCGAGTTATGAAATATGAAAAACAGCTATAGTTGTCGAAAATACCACTATCATTTCATAATTGTTTTTGAAATAATGACCGGTTTTATTACACGGAAAATCTTCATTGCATGACCACTCAAGCGGGACTGTGGAGGACGCCAATCAGTTTATATCGTAACCGAAACAGAGCTACAGCTTCATTGTTGTGGAATAAGGTAGTTAGGGACTAGTTGCTACGTTACACAAAGCACAATGTTTTCACAACACACGTTTTTCACGCAATGTGCAAACAAGCAAATTGCAAACATTAAAAAAGTATAAAGTGCGAAACTTATGACTTGCAAATCTGAAGTTGGGTCACGGAGAGTTTGTATCGATCCATCCTTGATCCGTAGCTTTGAAGCAAATCCAGGATTGTGTTGACCATCGTTGATGAAGCAGTCCGAGTTAGCACAAGCGGCTCTAGCGAGGAGATAAATATGGCGGACTGTACGCTGCTCGCTCAGGTTTTAATGAGGGTGGATCTAAGCAACTCGGGTGGATCTCTTCACCAGCTTTGGGTGGTACCTTTCCCCTTTTGACATCATAAGGGGCTGCAAACCTGAACGGCTCGTACGGAGACACTGTTTTTTATTGATGGGGAAAGGAAAGAAAAGAGGGGATGGTCTTTTACCATATTTTGTGGTTGTCTACAAACACTGGGACACATAATTATGTTAAAAAAAAATTGAAATACTTCCCCTTTAAGAGGAGATATGTGGCAAAGACATAACCACATATTCAGGATTAATGGGGGATCAAATGTAGCAATATAAAAATTTACGATTTGTTTTTGACGATAACAGATTGGTTATAGCCCTGTTTGGGTCAGGTTTTGCTAACATTGTTGGGAACAAATGTCCTCAACATTATAGAAAAAAAGAGAAAGCTACACTGTAGTGACAAGCCAAGGATCCCCATGAGGAAAACGGCTTAATAGCATACTAAATAATGTCTTAATGAAGGTTTGTGTGAGGGTTAGATTTAGAGGTAGGGGATAGAAAATATCAATAGATCTGTAATATAAAAACAACAGAAGTCAACGGGAGGTCTTCACCATGATATAAAAACAAAGGTGTATGTGTGCATCAGAATGCACTTCTGTTCTGTCACACAGTTTTGTGTTTGACTGTCAATCTAGATTGCAGAGAAGAAGACAGACAAGCAAAATAAAAGGGAAGCTACGTTCCATACTGCAGCATGCGTCACTTTTTAACTGCTGTAAAACTGTTGGTTCTGAGCCATCAGAGCATGTGTCAAACACTTGACAGGAAGTGTCACACTGCAGCTGTGTCCTCCAAACACATTACAGTGTGTGTGAGATTCTTGCACATTGGAATCTCATGGACATCCAATAAGGTTCAAAAGTCCACTGGAAATGTTACTATTTTAGTGAGCCGTTTAGACCCGCCCCAACAACATTACTGTTGGGTGGCACTAGCGTCGCAGAAATGACATACTTCAGCTTCAACATGGCCAATGTCACAAATACTGTATGCTAACGATTGAATAGTGACATTAGTGAAATACTGCAGAATCTTAAATATTTCTTGTTAATATTACATCTTTTTGAATCCTATACTTTCAATGTGTGCTCAGATTCTGAAACCCATGGTATATTCTAATGCATACTGACACACACACACACACACACACACACGCACACGCACACGCACACAGACAAAAATGACATTGTGATTTAACATTTTGGGAACAATATTTGGCTCTTAATATATTTGCATCAGTGTCTCTTTCCTGTTATGAGTGTCATAATTGGCCACCTGAGAGCCACCATGAGTTTAACAAACACAGACTGTACTTTCCCACCCATTCACAAACACACACCCACTCACACAAACACACACACACACACATGTTGGTGCAGCTATCCTTATGAGTACTCTCTATAGACATAATGATTTTTATTCAGTACGAACTATAGATTCTATCCCCTAACCCTAACCCTACTCCTAAACCTAACCCTCACAAAAAACTTTCTGCATTTATACATTTTACATTTTCAATAAAACATAATTTAGTATTTTTTTTTTTTTAAGCAATTTGAATTATGGGGACACTAGAAATGTCCTCATAAAGTACATTTATAACATAATACCCTTGTAATTACCAGTTTGTAACCTAAAAAAATTTCTTCATAAACCACCCAAACCTGCCCACACACACACACACACACACACACACACACACACACAAAGTAGCCCCTGTCATCTCTTTGGGCCTCACTGGAGTTCTCTGGAACAAGTAAACAATCATAATATGAACTTCCCCCACAAGTTTCAAAGAAGCTATTAAAAATACAGAAAACTGTTGTTAGTGTGTGTGTGTGTGTGTGTGTGTGTGTGTGTGTGTGTGTGTGTGTGTGTGTGTGTGTGTGTGTACCATTTCCTCTTTCTCTTTTCTTTACCTTTTCTCTCACCTGTCACCTTCCTCTTTGTGTCCTCATCTCTGTCTCTCTTCCTCATTTTCAATCAGACTGAATTTACATCTCCGTTATGGCTTTTTGCACTACTAGAATCAAAATGTCATCAAAACAACAGCGCTCTGCAAAAGCACATTAGTAAAATATAATTTAGAGATGAGTTTCCTGCAAACACCACTGCTAAAACTCACTGTGTCCTGTCACGAGGATCTTTATTAGAGTATAAAATCTCTGCCTGTTTCAATGTGGAATTCGTAGTTACATCAGTTTTGGCACTTGCTTGGGCTGTGTCTCAAAACATAGTGAGACTGCCTACCTAGGCAACATGTTTGGGCATCATCAGTTGAGCTATGACATGACTTGATCATGTATGAATAAGCTAGTAAATGTAGTTGGTTATATAATGCAAACATTAAAATGTACACTTACAAGGGTTTAGATATCATAAGATAACATTGTGTGAGGAAGAGAGAGAAAACTAAGTAAGTGTTTATGAACTGATAATCTGCAGATTTACTCATGATTTGTTATTGTAGTGTTCATTTCACCAGGAAACTGCAATGATACATGCAAAGAGCCATGTAAAAATCATTTCACAGAAACATAGGTGTAGCAACTATTAGGGATATGCCAGGGTGGTCGACTAATCGACTAGTCGTCCAACAACTGACTGTACAGTAAAACCTTCTGCAAGAAGTTTTTGTCTCTTTAATCCTATAGTTTAGTCTTTTTATTGGCTGTTGTTACAGCAATCAAATTGCCGAATCAACAACATATTTCGATCACGATCACTGTTGGATGTTAAATCCTCTGTTGCGAGTAATACTTCCGTACCTGTGAAGTGTTGTGGAGAGATCAAAGTCTTTTGCTGATACTGTCTGACACTGCTTAAATAAATAGTTGCAGTAAAAAAAGGTTTAAACTGCTTGATGTCGTGAACTAGATGTGTACCAGCAATTTTACGGTTATGCGCTTTTGAATGTGCAGCAAGGACTGCCCTGAAGCAGTCCGGTTACATTAAAGGGCATCATTCTGCATTCAGGATCTGCTCTATATTGGAGCCTTTCTTATTTTTTGTTTTTTTTCTTTGATAGTTTTGTGCAATATGATGTTATAGTTATTTAGCCTATTTGTTTGTTGAATATCCATTCGTTATCATGCTGAAGTGCTGTGCTTAGCATCCGTATATCCCTCTGAAACGCCTCTGATCTGGGTCACATGAACATAACGGAGCCTAATTACTGTATACATTATCCTGAACACAAACTAGTCAACTAGTCATTCAAACAACCAACTGACTAGTTGATAATGAAAATTGGTAGTTTTGCACATCCCTAGAACTGTTTTTAAGTATGGCTTAAGCATCCAAATACCTTTTCGGGGTGCTTACAACTCCTTGGTTTAGATTTTCAGTCACTAAAATTGTGTTAGTGCATATATCTAATAAGTTCTGTTTTGTCAAAAGCACTATACAGTATATATACACAACCT
Source organism: Myxocyprinus asiaticus (assembly GCF_019703515.2). Taxonomy (NCBI): domain Eukaryota; kingdom Metazoa; phylum Chordata; class Actinopteri; order Cypriniformes; family Catostomidae; genus Myxocyprinus; species Myxocyprinus asiaticus. Next base: position 6,928,266 of record NC_059365.1, on the reverse strand, counting down.
GAAACAACGCAACAGCACAGTGCGCTCTGCTTGGTGAAATTCAATAATGAAACCATGTCATTGCTCACAACTGTAAGTCTTGTTCACACACAGCAAGAGAACATGTTTGACTTAAGGGCAGCTATTTCTGTTTTCATACACACAGAGAAAGAGATGCAACACCAGAGGAGGAAGCTGAGGAAAAATAGAGAAAACTCATACAAGAAATAATTAATCACAACAAGAGATGGGTAAAAATGAACATTTTTCAAGCAGTGAGTGCAAATGAAAATAGCTGGGTCTCAATTTTTAAGGTGTCTAAAGCACAACTTGCCCACAGGAGCAGAAAATGGTCCATAAATGGTCCACAACTCAGAACATGCAGATACAAACTAGAGGTCGAACGATAATGGATTTTACAGATACGATAGCTAAGGTGGTGGAAAAGCCGATAACTGATTAATCGGCCGATAGTTTTTAAATTCGATCTAAAACATGTTTTAAAAAATTCTCAGTCTTTCCTTACTGTAATGGGCACAGACACAGAGGCTACAAGAGTCCAAAATGAATCAAATCCCAGATTTAATTTATTGTTCAACCAACAAGCCCAAAAAACACAAGGGGCTCTTATTTTGAAATGACAGAGACTTGTCTCCATTACAATGCTCTATACAATGCTCTATATTAAGTATTTACCAATACATTTTTTTTAGAGCCTATATATAACCAGATGAACAGTTTGTATTTATTTATTTATTATTTATTTTTTTCTCCCCAATTTGGAATGCCCAATTGCCAATGCGCTCTTAGTCCTCATGGTCGCGTAGTGACTCGCCTCAATTCGGGTGGCGGAGGACGAATCTCAGTTACCTCCACGTCTGAGACCGTCAATCCGTGCATCTTATCACGTGGCTTGTTGAGCGCGTTGACCGCAGAGACGTAGCACGTATGGAGGCTGCACGCTATTCTCCGCGGCATCCACGCACAACTCACCACGCATTGTGAGAGCAAGAACCATATTATAGCGACCATGAGGAGGTTACCCCATGTGACTCTACCCTCCCTAGCAACCGGGCCAATTTGGTTGCATAGGAGACCTGGCTGGAGTCACTCAGCACGCCCTGGATTCCAACTAATGACTCCAGGTGTGGTAGTCAGTGTCAATACTAGCTGAGCTACCCAGGCCCCCAACAGTTTGTATTTATATATATTTCACCAGATGAGGTTTAATTAGGAATAAGGTTTATTATTATTCACAAAACATGATGTTGGAGACACAATGTATGTGATGATAGGGTACATTTCCATACAGTCAATTTTTTCTTTGCATGCCCTCACTTTAATTGAGAACATGGGAGGAATAAAATACAAAATAAAAATGAAAAAAACACTAACTATCAGCATAGATTTTTGCGGATAACCGATAGTTCCAAAAAGTAACTATCGGCAGAGATTAATCGGTAAAACCGATATATCGGTCTAGCTCTAATTAAGACCTTAAACTGGCCATATTCTATATTTTTGTAGCATTTGTTCTGATTCTGAAAATAATTGTTTTCCCTCAGAAGTCCACTTATAAATGTTAATGCCAAGGAAAGTAAAGGTGTTTTGTATCAAAAACAATCGTTATTTAGTTTTACATCACCAATTTTCACCCTATCTCTCTGATCCATAATATTAAATAGGCTGTTTGTAACTGTATCTTTAATACTATATGTAAATGACCTCTACTCTTTTGAGGAGCTGCTAAATACTGAACAGGTACTGGTATGTATGTAAACGTAGGCGGTCATGTGTTAGGTGCTGACACCATTAACCTAATTTCTACAACTAAGCATCAATAAATATGCCTTTGCATAGGGAGCATGCCTATGAGGCCTTAAAATGCCGGGGGAAAAGGTTGTTTGTATAATAATTAGCATTCTTGTAGAAATGTTTTAAATAATTTCTCTTCCTGATCCTGGAACTAGTTTCTCCCTCTTTCAGCAGTTTTCAAACAGTTTTTATTCATCATGTCCTAAGATTTCTGGCATATCATTTTGCTTCATCAGCAAGAGGAAAGGGGAGTGATTTCCCTTCATTTGTATTGCTTATGCTTGTACTTTCCCAGGGGTAAATTAACATTACATTAGATAAACAACAAAATGATTAATTACCAAAATACTTGATGCTGTTGATTAAAAATACAATTCATAAGATTTTCAAACAGGGAGCATATGAGCTATGAAGAGTCTGTCCATAAAAGCTAGTTTTTTTAGCGATGACCATAAAAACAGAACAAATGATAATGTGACCTCAAAACCTTCTGGTTCATGATGGTTCATTTGGTCTGTTGGCACCTCAAAGGAATAAGGGAGAACTCCCACAATGCACTCAGATGAGAACAACCGTCTCCTTTTCTCTCTCTGTCATACACACGGAGGCTAACCTTAATATTAGACAGAATGACATTAATAAAAGGATTATACAAGGGATGGGTCACGATGGTCGACTAGTCAACTAGTTGTCCAACAACCGACTTGTCAGTTGGTAACATTGACAAGTTTTCAATTTTTTCAAGTTTTGATCATTTTAGCGGCTGGTCTTTAAATAGTGTGCTAACAGTGTGTTCTGTGCTTTAGATGTTAAACAGTTTGCACGGTAAAACCCTCTTAAATTTAAAGCATCAGCAATACAGCCACACAAATGCAGACAGACCCCACTGGTCACTGCATTATGACATTAAGGCATGTCAAGTTTAAAAGTAGTTACATTTTTAAAAAAGTGTGTTGAGACCCCTGCGTTCTGTTGCACATTGTTTTTGAACACAAGAACGTAGGGGAGTGCGATACAAGCAAAAATCTATAAATCGCGCAATTCTTGACATTTTTGGACGAGAACGACCAGTGTTGGGTGTAATCGGATTACAAAATAATGACTGTAATCTAATTCCTTTTAGGCACAGAAAGTAGTGTAACACATAACATTGTTAAATTCTTGTAATTGGATTACAGTTACTGACTTTCAATGAAAGTAATTACTTTTTTTTTCCTCCCCAGATTGGAATGCCCAATTCCCAATGCGATCTAAGTCCTCGTGGTGGCATATTGACTCGCCTCAATCCGGGTGGTGGAGGACAAATCTCAGTTGCCTCCACGTCTGAGACCATCAATCCGTGCATCTTATAACGAGGTTTGTTGAGTGCGTTACCACGGAGACGTAGCACGTGTGGAGGCCCACGCTATTCTCCGCGACATCTACACACAACTCCCCACGTGCCCCACTGAGAGCGAGAACCACATTATAGCGACCACAAGGAGGTTACCCCATGTGACTCTACCCTCCCTAGCAACTGGGCCAATTTGGTTGCTTAAGAGACCTGGCTGTAGTCACTCAGCACACCCTGGATTCCAACTTGTGACTCCAGGGGTGGAAGTCAGTGTCAAAACTCGCTGAGCTACCCAGGCCCCCTATGAAAGTAATTACTTTTGAGTACATTATTTGGGTTACAAATATTTCTAAAAAAATATATATTTATGTATAATATAGTTCAAATGTCAATTCAAATTTTCATATGTATGTCTGTTTGCATTGAAAGCTGAAGGGTGTGCAACAATAAACAAGGAGAAAATAGACATTATTTTAAATTTGAGCAGAAAAACAAGTGTTTTAGAAAGTAATTTAAAGTAAATAGTAATGTGATTAATTTTTCAAATCAAGTAATCATTAAATTAATCTCATTATAATTTAAAAGTAGTTAATAATTTGTAGTGGATTACTTGTTTTAGTAATTTACCCAACACTGATAATGATATACATTACGACATATGCAGTTTTATGCAAAGTGATTCAACAACACTGTGATAAATAATAAAAGTTCCTTTAAAACAATGTCCAAAGAAATGTTAAACCTATCTTTACAAATGACTGTCAAATTTCTGTATTTGGGGGAACCTGTTTGTCATTATTTTTGCAATTCTGTTCGGTGGTACTAGTGGCACAGAAATTACATACTTCATTTGAAAGTCTGATCAGTCAACTAGTTGTTCAGGCAATCCACAGACTACTCAACTAGTCAAATATGTCGTTTTTCACAGGCCTACATGATATGTGAAATACAAATTCTCATTGTTATTAGGGCTGCAACTAACGATTATTTTGATAATCGATTAATCTAAGGATTATTAGAGTGATTATTCGTCTATTCTGCGATTATTGCAACGATTAATCATTAGTTCTTAACCGATTATTCAGCTTGTGCCCAGAGTTAAAAGATTGTATTAAACGTGCTTACTAACAATAAAGGACAAAATACCTCTAAATGACATTCACTGATTTTAAGGGGAAAAAATACTTTTTATTAAGTTTAATTCAGTAAAGAAATTCACTGCAAAAATACTACTGTTATCAAGTGTTTTTATCTTGTTTTCCATTTAAAATAGTCTAAAAATCCTTAAAACAAGATACATTTACTTAAGAAGCAACATATAAGATATTTACTTGCTTTAAGAGAACGTATCTTAAATATAAGTGTATTTTGTATATAAGTGTATTTTTTCACTTATTTATAAGGATTCAAGGAAGTTTTATTGTCATTCCAAAACATGGGCTACATGAAGGGAAACTAAGTACTGATAAATTATAAGTTATACTTCTGCGAGTGCAGTAAAGACAAAATATACTTCTAAAATATAGATCTATTCTCTAAAAGTAAGTCAAATATCTTATATGCTGCTTCAGGTGAATGCATCTTTTTTAAAGGATTTTTAGATATTTTAAAATATATGTATTTTTAATATTATATTCAACATTCTCAGATAAAAAAAAAATTATTCTGCAGTATAGCTGCTAAAGAAAATGTATATTGTTTTAAAGGGGTTTTAGATATTTATATTGGAAAACAAGCCAAAACAAAAACAAATCAAAAACTTATTTTGTTGCAGTGTATAATGGGGCGAAGACTACCCTCTCTCACCTTTCTGTTCACTTCAATCCATCTTTAACTCACAAAAAACAAACAAACTCTCTCCTACTAATAAGCTGCATATTGCCAATTTGCTTCATGATAAGAAATGCACAGTGACAAATATATTATGATTCAATAAGTCTCACGAGCCATCACGTTATAATCTAGCTGCAGCATGCATGCGCGCTTGAGGGATGAGCATCCCTGTGCCAGAGTGTGCCTCAGCCGGGTGCAGTTTCAATCTCTCCCCCTTAGCTTCTGTATTTATTCTTACTTATTTTGTATTTTTGCATTATAATTCCCTCGTACTTTACGATCTACCTGAAACTGTTTGGAAAGTTTAGAGTGCATCTAGACAGTGAGCTGTGTCTTCTTCCTCTCAATCAGGCACCAGCTGCAGTGCTGCTCTCCCGCGCCATCATTAGAGTTTAATGTGGTCTCATGTTACGTTAAATGAGATCAAACGACTATTCGGCAATTACAATTTTTGTTGACAATTTTTTATTGTCGCCGTTGTCGATAACGTCGACTAATCATTTCAGCCCTAACTGTAAATTTTACTTTTTCAGCCCTACAGATCATTCAACCCTTACGCCTGACGTACCTCTCGTGTTACACGTCTGTAATCCGCTGAACTACACACGGTTTTATTAGAATCAAAGCTTAATGCCAGAGAGCTTGGAGTACCTGCTTACTTGTGCATTGAGCATCTTTAGTGCCCTTTTTAAGAGCTTTGGTTTAGTCTAATGGATCAGGCAAAAAATAAAACACATTATATGAAGATGCAAATGATCCAATTATTCTGGTTTATGGTAGCTAATTGTTTTTGGTTTCTGAGGGTCAGGATGAGGGCTGTTAGTGGTACACCAGCAGCCATTAGGACCACTCTAGAAGACTTCCTCTAGTTGTGAAGTTTCTTTCTTTCAGTTCAGGGAATGAAATCGCTAGTTTATCCGTCCGTTATCTACTATTTCTGTAAAAACTGACAAATATAAAAAATGTTCATGCAAATAATGGAAATCCTTACAAAAAAAAAAGCTTATGTTAAAAAAATTTTTTAATTCTGGTTTATGTTTTATGTATAAACAAACAAATTGCTGGAAACATTTTGCCACAAAGTGTGTATGTTTGTAATGCCATGCCAGTTTCTATGGCTATTCTCATAGCAAAATCTAGCTTAAAATATAACAATAAGGGGGAACCCCCCCATATAAGATGATTTTTAATAAAAAACACTAAAGCTGATTCTGGATTCATTTTGGTGTAATTTTGCCACAAAACACATTTGCATGTGAACTTGCAGCAAATTTGTGACAATGTTCACCAGACATAGCATACGTGTGGGGTCAGAAATGGAAATGATATCATATTTCAATATCCGAATCGGAGCTCATGCCAAATAGAGCACCCGAACAAGTGTGTATGTGTGTTTCAGTGACATCTCTGCTACGGGAATCTGATTACTAAGCGCATTAATAAGTGATATCGTCTCATCCAACACCTGCCTACACACATTATCTGTAATTACTAACACACATTCTTTATGTCATGAACACACATACATACTGTACACACAGAAAGCTGCCACATTCAGAGATTAAATCGGACTTTCACATACTAATCAAACTTTTAATTCCTATGCTTTAGTCAATTCCTTTTACACTGCATAAAGTAAATCGTTGCTTTTGCTTATACACTCAAAAAAGAAAGTCATTAACCTTAATGGAATTGCAAACATTTTTTACAAGTAATTTATTGCCTTTCATTCAGTTTCATTGAGCCAACATCATTTAGTTGGATTAGGTCAAATTAATGTACTATAGTAGTTTTAACTCAACTTCATTAACATTTGTGAAACTCAATTTACTAAGGTTTATTTCATAAATTGTCTTATGTTGGTCCAACTTAATTTAATTTTATTAACATACATATATGGCAAGTGAGCAAATGTAAGGACAGTGAAACTATTGCACTATAAAGTTAATAGTGAGTGTTTACAAAACTAAGAAGCACTCAAAATCAAGTATCACTTGAAAGTGAATGTCCATCCTTAACCTAAGCACAAGCGCCATTCTTCACCACAACGGTAACCACCAAAACTCCAGCATAACAGACACTTTTTAAACACACTCAAAAAAATGATTCCTTGCTTCAGCAAATATTGCTCATTAAAATAAACAGATTTGACTGAAAATGTAATGCTGTCAACTTTCCTTAATTATATGCTACATTTGTGACACAAGATATTGAGATTATGCTGTACTCATAATAATAAAGAAACGTTGCTAATTATTTTGAGTGAAGTGACAATAATCTGAATTTTAGTCAACCCAGCCTAATTTTTTAAGATTCCATGGGAAACCACATGATGCTGAATGTGACTGAATTTTAAGCAAGTTTATTCGGGGCTGGCTGCCATTTTGGATGAGGAGAACTCGTGGTGGAAAACACAAAGTTTTTGCCAGAAGTTCAAAGGTAAATTACTTTAAACATAGTTTTTTTTTCTGTTGCTATCAATTTTCTGTGTACTCAAGTTTCTATTCGCTTGAAGAAGTTGTTAACTTACGTTTCGTTTGCAAATCTAAAGTATATTAAACATTTGGCTGCATGAGGCTAATTAGATGTGTACATTTTTACAGTCGAACAAACACAAAGGAGCCCGTGCATTTTTTCACCAGGCAGATACTCCTCATCTTCAACCGCTGTTCAGGGCCTTCAACTACAACTCCTCACTCGCGTCGCAGAAACTCAGCAAACAACAGGTAATTCCAGTAAGTTAATCGCATTTCTACACCAATTTAAAATGTTTAATGCAAACTTCAAATTGTACATCGTGAAACCAGCTAACATTTTCTGAGTGTTGGTTTATATTCAGCTTCATCAATTGCATGTTCAGTTAGTGTTTGAGACGACATGAATAAATACATCAATATCATGTGAAGTATTCAGTCTCTGTATTGAGTTTCACTGTTGCCTTAAACAACACTGAGGTTGTCAATGACAATAATTCATATTCTGTATGTGGCGCTTACACCATACTTTTCTCATGGGAAAGTACTGTGCTTTCTCATTGTCGGACAGTGGCGAAGAATTCCCGCTGATTTTTCACCGGAGAGACAGTTCATGTTCAACTGCTGCTCAGGCGTCACTCACGCGGCAGAAACTCAGCAGGCAACAGGCAACTCCAACAAGTAAATCACCTTTCTACATGTTTCAATGCAAATGTATCATCGAACCCCTTCGTCTTAAAGAGAAACCAGCTTACATTAGCTGAGTGTTGGTTTATGTTCACTTTTCAGCTTAATCAAATGATTTTAGTAGTTCACCCAAAAATGCTATTTCTCTTGTCATTTGGCCTTCTCACCCCTTATGCCTTCTCAAACTCATATGACTTTCTGTCTTCTGTGGAACACAAACCAACATTTCCACTCAAGTCATATGGATTACACTGATGCTGCCTTTATGGATCTTGAAAGTTTTTAACCTCACTGACTTCCATTATATGGACAAACACGCATCATACATCCATCAAAAATCTTTGTTCGTGTTCCCCTGAAGACAGTCAAATGAGTCTGACATGGCATAAGACTGCATAAATGATTAGAGAATTATCATTTTTGGTTTGCGTCAAGGAGACACCCTGATATTAACATGTGTATGATGGTTTGTAAAAAAGAGTCACATTATAAGTATAATACTGCTGCAATATGTAGCACAGTTTGCAGTGGTTGAAAATTGTCTCGTCATGAATCTTAAATGTAAACTAGCCATACATGTTGCTTATCTTGTCAGTTACAATTATACTATTGTTTTTTTTTTGTTTGTTTGTTTTTTTGTCTAGCTGGATACGGTCATTTAAATTATAGTCCTGGCAGGTCTACAACTATATCTGAAAGAAGAGTCATCAGAGTTTTTCCAAGGCAAAAAAAAAAAAAAAAAAAAAAGGTAGGAAACACATTTGGATGACATTATTCATTTATATAGCACCATTTTAACATATCCGCTGACATTCATATAAATGTATGCATTTGGTACAGTGGTTGAATAGCTGTGTGCTTCAAATGAAAATTCTCTCATCATTTACTCACCCTCATGCCATCCCAGTTGTGTGTAACTTACTTTCTTCTGCAGAACACAAACTAAGATTTTTAGAAGAATATTTCAGCTCTGTAGGTCCTCACAATGCAAGTGAATGGTGACCAGAACTTTGAAAGTACAAAAAGCACATAAAGGCAGCATAAAAGATATGAATACAACTCCAGTGGTTTAATCCATGTCTTCAGAAGCGAAATTATAGGTGTGGGTGAGAAACAGATCAATATTTAAGTCATTTTTAATATGAATTTTCCTCCCTGCCCAGTAGGTAGTGAAATGCACAAAGAATGTGAATCCCCAAAAACAAGAGAAGATAAATGTGAAAGTGGAGATTGATAGTAAAAAAGGTACTTAAAAATTGATCTGTTTCTCAACCACACTTATCATATCTTCTGAAGATATGGATTAAACCATTGGAGTAATATGGATTACTTTATGCCACCTTAATGTGCTTTTTGACCACCATTCACTTGCACTGAATGGACCAACAGAGCTAAGATATTTCTTCTAAAAATCTTTGTTTGTGTTCAACAGAAGAAAATCCTACATACCTGGGATGGCATGATGGTGAGTAAATAAGATAATTTTTATTTTTGGGTGAACTATCCCTTTAAGCATCACTTTTCTTTTTACTCTCTAATTATTGATTTTGAGGATATTTAACTGTGCAAATAAATACAATGGAAACTGTTAATATACATTTTGACAAAGATTATTTCTATGCATTTAGGAAGAGAAGCTTGACCAAGCACAGAAAGGAGCAGATGCCATCAATGCTTTGGAGCAAGAAGAGCGAAAGTTGCCTTTCAACCCACTGGATGTATTGATTGCCCTTGAAAATGAGCTGGGGACATTTGTCAAAACTTAGGTCAGTGCACTGACTTTTTGGGCTACTTTATGCCCTTCACATCAGCTACCCAAAGAAGCTGGCACTTTTTCTTAATTTCTTTGAAGTCATACAGTAAATGGTGTTGCATCTTGATGATGGCAATGTCTGGCCAAGTTGAAAAGATCTTTTGAATGAATAGTATTTATAATTACAAATCGTTTATATTTTTAAGCAAATCCAGTACATAATTTTTTCAGTGTACCAATAACAGAACATTAACAAATCTATTCTATCCTATTCTCTTCTTGCTCAAAAATGCATTAAATAACACTTAATTTCAACATTTGTTCTCCCTGTCCAGTCCCATGCAAAGCAAATTTAAATGGATAGAACACAATGAAATCAAGTTGTGATAAAATGTTCTAGAATTATGTTGCTTTAGGAGTGAGTAAGCCAGACAGATGGGAAGGTCTCTGCTTTACAACGAGTCAATTCCTTTAAACAATTTAAAAATTCCTTTTAACGTTTAACAGAAATTCAATGGCTGTCTAATGCGTGTTAGATCCACAGCGCAGATCTCAATGCCACCCTCATGAGCCCATATGGAATCCATTTAATGAGATAGAGGTATAGGAAGACGAGGAACACATCTAAACCGTGCCACACACATTGATGACTTGGACCAAATAATAAAGAAAAGCAGCCAATAAGTGCCCAACATAGATGGGAACTCCTTCAATACTGTTTAAAAGCATCTCAGGGTGATACCTCAAGAAGTTGGTTGAGAAAATGTCAAGATTACATGTCTGCAAATTCTAGGCAAAGGGTGACTCCTTTGAAGATGCTAAAATATAACACAGTTTTGATTTAATTTGGATTTTGTTTAGTCACAACATAATTCCCATAGTTCCATTTATGTTATTTCATAGTTTTGATGACTTTACTATTATTATAAAATGTGAAAAAAAATATTATAATAAAGAATGAGTAAGTGTTTCAAAACTTTTGACCGGTAGTGTATATCTCGCTGATATTTCTCATTGAACAGATTCCCAACAAATCTGATTAAATGTCAGTATTAATGCAGCATATATTTCCAAACACTTCTGTTACATACACTGTAAAATATTAAATTGCATTTTATCCAGCTTATGGTGTGTTATTTTGTTTTTTATTATTAGTATTATTTTTTGAGCCACAGAAACTACAAAATGTGAATTACTTTGCATCTACATAAAAACAAAACACACATTTTAGACCAACGATATTCCCCCCCATATGTTGTTCCAACTAGCCTAACAGAGTTGTCTGAACAAACAATTTCATAGCTTGTGTTTCATGCTTATTTTTTGCTGTTTGCTGACTTTATTAATGCTGTTATAGTTGTTTATTGTTGCCATTGTTATTGAGGTTTATGTGTTAAGGGTTGAGGTCTATTGTGCGTTTACGTCAAACAATGTTCCTTGCCTTGCAAGACATACCTCTCTTCAAAGACAAAGACTGCAGTTAACTGCATGTAAAAGTAAATGAAATGGTGACAAAATGAAAGTGCTCGTACTGTGAATTGATTGTTCGCTGAACAAGAAATTAGTAGCTCTCTCAACAATAATTTTTGCATTTAGTGAACAAACAAATTCACATTGACTAAACAAAGCAATGTTACTGAGGACAATTATTAAAGGAATATTCCAGGTTCATGCCGAATGGGAAGATTAAACAACAAAAATCATAGATGACTGACAAGTGTGAGTTCTAAGAAACAGAAAAGTTCTATTCATTAAAGGAATGTTCCAGGTTCAATACAAGTTAAGCTTAATTGACAGCATTTGTAGCATAATGTTGAGTACCACAAAAATCTATTCCCTCCTTTTCTTTAAAAAAACAAAAAAGCCAATATCGAGGTTACAGTGAGACACTTACAAAAGAATGGTGCAAATTTTTTGATGGTTTAAAAAGGCAGAAATGTGAAGCTTATAATTTTATAAAAGCACTTACATTAATTCCTCTGTTAAAATGCATGTATTATTTGAGCTGTAAAGTTGTTTAAATCATCATTTTTATAGTTGTTTTATTTTAGGGTTTGTTGACATTACATCATCATGGCAACAAAGTTTTTAGGGTTTAAGCGTTACGTCTTCATGGCAACAAAATTGTAAAATTGGCTATAACTTCATACAGAAAAGGTTAGTAAGCGATTTTATCACACTAAAATCATGTTAACACATATTTTTTTTACCTTTTGTGGCTACACTTTTGAAACAGTGAATATTTTAACATTTAAGGATTGGTTGAGGGAATGTCACTTCCATTGTAAGCGCCTCACTGTAACACAGATTTTTGCTTTTTTTAAAGAAAAGGGGAACAAGTCTAAACAATGTTTTGTGGTAATCAACATTATGCCACAAATGCTGTCAACTAAGGTTAAATTGTATTGAACCTGGGATATTCCTTTAAGACAGTACTGCATCATGTTGCCTTGATTTTGTTTGTTCAACAGTTCTTTTTTTAAAAGCAATAGGAAACATCCCAAAGCGGGTTATTAACTGGTGTAAAATCTGTAAGGATTTTAAAGGAAGATAAATGTAAATTTGAAATTTTGAAAGTATTTATTCTTCTTAGTTTTCACCCAAACGTCATGGAATATTGAGTGTCCACAGAGGCAATGTGAAATCCCATTGTGCAATAGCACAAACATAAAAATACAAAAACCCATAAAAGATTTAGGGGGCCTGGGTAGCTCAGTGGTAAAGATGCTGGCTATCACCCCTGGAGTTCGCTAGTTCGAATCCCAGGGTGTGCTGAGTGACTCCAGCCAGGTCTCCTAAGCAACAAAATTAGCCCAGTTGCTAGAGAAGGTAGAGTCACATGGGGTAACCTCCTCGTGATCGCTATAATGTGGTTCATTCTCGGTGGGGCACGTGGTGAGTTGAGCGTGGATGCCGCGGTGGATGGCGTGAAGCCTCCACACACACACTATGTCTTTGTGGCAACACGCTCAACAAGCCAGGTGATAAGATGCACGGGTTGATGGTCTCAGACGCAGAGGCAACTGGGATTCGTCCTCCGCCACCGAATCACTACACGACCATGAGGATTTAAAAGCACATTGGGAATTGGGCATTCCAAATTGGGAGAAAAAAAGGAGACAGTAAGGATTTACAAATGTAAGCTTTACTGATGACCCAGAATTTCAGTTAAATATATCAGTTGAGCGACATATTCAAAGTCATAGTGTGAATATATAACCTAATATTTCTAAATAGCAGGATTTTTTTTTTTTTAAATATAGCCATGTCATAATTATTCAACCACTACTGAATGTAGCTGTTTCTTAAATATGTAAGGCAATTACAATGTAATTGTTTTAAAACAAAATTAAGTCATCAATCTGCAATGGCTCTTATTTAAGTTTTAAAATGTAAGTTTAGCGTTGTAAGCAAAAATGTATTTCTATGCAAACAATGCAATTAAAAATAAGCTGTTTCAAAAGCTAATAGAGGAGAATATTTCATTACACAAGAAAGGTCATGGCTAAAAGTACATTTCCAAGGCACTTCAATTTCCAACAGACAAAGTTGGCTGCACCATTCATGCATTTTTTAAATATGGTACAACAGCAACCTTCTTGAGGTGTGGAAGAAAGCAAAACTTCACCAAGGGAAATGTTGACTCCAGTTGACTGAATATTCAAGAAGTAATTGTGAAAGACCTGTAGAGTCTTGGAAGAAGGTTTTATAGACATATGACACTAAACTGAAAATGAGTTTTAGACCCATGGGTCAGCAGTATGTCTGGAGTAAGATGACAAGGTGATGACAAGAACGACACCATCCCCACAGTCAAACATGGAGGTGGGTCAGTCCTGTTATGGGGGTGTTTTGCGGCTGCAGGAAACGGCTATCCTGACTATGTGACTGACACCATGGATTATTTCAGGTATCAGGCCATTTTGGCATGAAAAATGTGATGCCTTCAGTGTGTAAATTGAAGCTAGGTGATCACTGGACTTTCCAGCAAGACAATAACACCAAAGATACATCCAAGTTGTCCAAAATCTGGTTCAGGGATAGGTCGTGGAATATCCTTAAATGGCCCTTTCAGTCCATCATTAAAATCCCATTGCAAACCTTTGTTAGGATTTCAAGGAAGCAGTGGCAGCACAGAAACCAAAGAATGTCAATGAGCTGGAAGCTTTTGCTCATGAGAAATGTGTAAAAATTCTAATAGAGAGGTGTCCGAAGCCTGAGAACACTTACCTGAAACATTTATTTGCTATTAAGGATAAAGGATGCTCCACAAATGATTGACTTTGGGGGTTGAATATTTTTGACATGACATTTGTGGAGAGAATTAGTTATTTTTTATTTTAAAATTTGGGTAAACTGAACTCTTTGTTCTCAAAATCACTCAAATGTGTATTAAAAACTTACTTTGACTGTTTACTGAGGTTTTAGTTTATGTGTTTTAATTCACATCACCAGAATGTATTGCTGGTCAGGTGGGTTGAATAATTTTGATTGCAACTGTACAAATGCTCGTCTGAAGCAGAGGACCAATCAAATCACATCCTTTGAAAACAGAGGTTAACTCGGCCTGGATGAGTGATAGAAGACAGACCCGCTTAACTCAGTAAGGTTACCAGTAGGAAACAGAAAATAGAAGGTCCATTTCCTTTTAACTTGTGTAGTTTTGTTTATGGCTTTCGAGGTCAAGGGCATGTCAAACTGTCAATTTTTCCATCTGCCTACTTTAGCTAGATTCTACGAAGTGACAGATGAAATTCTGACACAGTACTGTAGAGTCTGATTGAATGTGCAGAACAAGGTAAACTATTGGGATGGATGGATGGATGGATGGATGGATGGAAGGATGGATGGGAGTTAAGAGGCTCTAGAGAGAATGTGATGCTGAGATGTGCTCAAGCCAGACAAGGTCATAATTTAACGTATTGTCAGTTTGTCAGATTGGCCTTAAGCAAATGAGGTCGATGAAGCTCTTCAGTTACAATGGTGCATGCTTCCAACTCTAACACCTTCCCAGTGTGTGTGTGTGTGTGTGTGTGTCCTTGCAATGTTATAATTATGCATTTAAATTCTGAATTACATAACCGTATAGCAGATCTAACATGCTTTTTGTTTCCAGGGTGCAAACACAAACAAGGAAATGAATAAGTGTGGTTCTCATGAAAACTGTCAAGAAAATGTCCTAGTCATTTATAAAGCCAGGTTCACACATCCTCCGTGAAAGAGGCGCGAGAGGCTCGTGAGCAAGGCAGTCGCGTTGGACGTTCACATTGGCTGTGTCTCTTCTGCGAGAAACAGCAGCGCCTCTGCGCAGGAAATAAAAGTTAACTATCTACGCCAAATGTTTTATTTAATAAGGTCTGTAACACTTAAGAAGGTAAGGAGGAAGCTGGGACCGGCTTGACAAACACATATTTACATTTAATGACATACTCCTGCCTCCCCTCGCTGGAACACGAGTCCGGTGTGGCGCTCAGGTGGAAGTCATTCGCCACTTATCTTCCTGGCCTCGCTCTGCCCAGACGGCACTCGGCTCCACCCTGCTCACCACATACCCCCATCGCCGAAATCAGGTCGGGGATTTCTCCAGCCTATGACCTACCTGTAGTGTACTATATGTTCGGTTTGAATAATTTTGATTTGCTTTTGCGTCTTTTCTATAATCTCCTGATTATTTTAGTGCTGTACTGTACCCAGAGCCGCTGAGCTCAGCGTGAGCCACGTGGCAAAAATAGGCTCAACGCCAAAACCATCCACTCACTGCCGCTTCTGGGACACGTCACCTCACGACTCACGCTTGCAGTGGGAACGGTGTCATCTGTAAATATGGGCGCTGAAACGAAAACGCGCCACTCACGGCCCGCTCACAGAGAATGTGTGAACCCGTCATAATTATATTTTGCATAAAGAAAATTAGCTCTACATTTAGGACCATAAAAATGTTTTGCCTTGTGACATATTTTTAGGACATTTGGTCCATTTTACTCCAAAATCAAAAGAAACTAATAAATAATTATGTTTAGCATATAGAAAAGCCTATTTTTAGAGCCATTAAGATTTTTTTACACTGTGACATTACTTTCATGACTGTTACGCACATTTTACCCACCGATTTTAATTACCGTAACACATGATTTTGGAGTAAAATAGGACCAGGACACTTCGTTTCAGTGAGAATCATCCAAATGCTTTTTTAGTTTGAATGTGATCTATCAGAATACATTATATGACAGCTTCAAGGTTTAAATTTAACTCAAATACACACAGCTATATAGTATTGAGCATCTACCGTAGCTCTCAAATTTAATTCACTCAAGCTGGCACCTCAAGACGTGTGTCTCTCTATTACAATCCAAAAAAGGCAAAATAAAGGACAATTCACATTGATTTGCAAAATATTTGGTGTCCTTCGATTAGAAAGTAAGCAGAAAAAGAATGCAAGAAAAATATTAAAGCATGAAAAATGCCTGTGGCAAAATGTGATGTTAATATTAATGCTACTCAACTAGTTACATTAATTCTAGTCAAGCTTGTAATTTGTACATTTTTTATTACAAAGCAAATTTACTTATTCAATACAGTAGAAAGGCTTGCCTTGCTCTTTGGAATAAATGTTATATCTTAACTACATGTTGAAATAAGATGCAGAGAATTTAGTTATGAGTCATAACAAAATTTAATATTGTCCTGCGGTTTTACAGGGATCAAATTAGACGTAAACACCACAATGTATGTGATCAGTGCTGTTTGATATCATATTCCTGCCTGACAGCGTTTTCTAAATTGGAGGATAAGACAGGAAACATTCACTCTCAGAAAATGAATGTTAAATAAATACTGAAATAGTTTGGTGTAGAACATTCTTGCTAAGGCAAGTATACAGGCCTTGATTAATCACACTGATAGATGTGTGTTTGTTTGTGTGAACTTGTGCGATATTGTTTCCTCTGCTCCATCTGACAGCTTCTTGCTAATTAATTCCACCAACAACCTGCTTCATTCAAACAATTAAGCACATCTCAATATAAACATGCTGAACTGGGACGAGTTGAAGTGAGCACAAACAGTGAGTCAGAGAGTAGAAATTTAATGAATACATTATGAAAAAAACAAAAACAAATAATAATAATTTAATTTGAAACATCTATTTATTAAAAACAACATCAGGTTATGTATTTGACAAATAAATATAAATATATTTATTATGATTACTACTACTAATAATAATAATAATATAATATAAATAATATACACATTAAAATATTCACACATTTTACTAAATGTATTAATAAATATTTACATATATTTATATTTAATAGTAAAAAATAAGTATTTAAAACAGTGGTTTTGAAACAACATTTCACAACTTTCGTAATTAAAGATTTTTGAATGCAGCATTTTGTAAATATTAAAGGAATAGTTCACCAAACATTTTTTAATTCCTTCATCATTTCAGAATCAGAATCAGAATGAGCTTTATTGCCAAGTGTTCTCACGTACACAAGGAACTGTTTTTTTTTTTTTGTTTGTTTGTTTGTTTTGGTGATAAGAGAAACAAGTGCACACAGAACATCACAGTGAGACACAGAATATAAAACAAGGTAAGAGTATAAATAGACATACAAATAATAGGGCGTATAACAGAATGACTTATGTACATGTGCAAGTGGTAATGTATTTGCAAGGTAGGGGTATGTACAGGTATTGAATTAAATATGTGAAATTTCATATGTACATGAGATACAGTTGTCAAGAGTTCCCCGAATTTTCCACTTCTTAATAAGTGATTGAACAGTACTGACTGGCATTTTCAAGGCTTTGGATATCTTTTTATATCCTTTTCCATATTTGTAAAGTTCCATTACCTTGTTACGCAGGTCTTTTGACAGTTCTTTTCTGCTCCCCATGGCTCAGTATCTAGCCTACTCAGTGCATCCACGTGAGAGCTATCAAACTCATTGACTAGTTATACACAAACACTAATTGCAATTTAAAAAGCCACAGGTGTGGGAAATTAACCTTTAATTGCCATTTAAACCTGTGTGTGTCACCTTGTGTGTCTGTAACAAGGCCAAACATTCAAGGGTATGTAAACTTTTGATCAGGGCCATTTGGGTGATTTCTGTTATCATTATGATTTAAAAAGGAGCCAAACAACTATGTGATAATAAATGGCTTCATATGATCACTATCCTTAAATAAATGATCAGTCATATTTTCAAAATCAATGCCAAAATTTCACAATTTCTGCCAGGGTATGCAAACTTTTGAGCACAACTGTATGTATTTACATTATTGCACTATGGGGGAGTCCTGAGGCAGTTTAACTGTTCATGTGGAAAATGGCCTAAGGGTTATTTACATCCAATCCCAGATGTGTATGACTTTCTTTCTTCTGCTGAACACAAACAAAGATTTTTAGAAGAATATTTCAGCTCTGTTGGTCCTTTCAATGCAAGTGAATGGTGACCAGAAATCTGAAGGTCCAAAAAGCACATAAAAGTAATCCATAAAACACCAGTGGTTAAATCCATGTCTTCAGAAGCATTTTGTGGTGCCCGTTTAGTTTCACTTTCACATCTGAAAGTGAAAGTGGAGATTTATAGTGTAAAAGGATTTAAATATTGATCTGTTTCTTACCCACACATATTATCTCGCTTCTGAAGACATGGATTTAACAACTGGAGTCTTATAGATTACTTTTGTACTAAGTTGATGTGCTTTTTGGAGCTTCAAAGTTCTGGCCACCATTCACTTGCATTGTATGGACCTACAGAGCTGAGATATTCTTCTAAAAATCTCTGTGTTCTGCAGAAGAAAAAGTGATATATATCTGGGATGGCATGAGGGGGAGTAAATGATGAGAGCATTTTCATTTTTGGGTGAACTATCCCTTTAAGACAGACATACACACACCAAGCTGTGACTACTAGACTGACATCCAGCTGCTTATTGTCCATAAAACATATAAGCGATATCACATGAGCAAGAGTGCCGTCAACTGGTGAATGCAGACAAGCGGAGTGATAAAAACAGTGAAGAGTTCCAGTGCTGTTATAAAATATACAGTACTGTGCAAAAGTCTTAGGCACATTAGATGTTTAACAAAAACATTTGTCTTAAAATGGTTATTTATATCTTTAGCTGTAGTGTGTCTATAGGTAATTTACATTTTAGGCTCCCAAACATTCCTTCTACAAACAGAATAGAATAGAAGAACAGGGAGCCCTGCAACAGATGGCATGGCCCCACAGAGACCCCCACTGAACATCGAGTCAGTCTGGGATTACATATAGAGACAGAAGCAATTAAGACAGCCCAAGTAGATAGAAGAACTGTGGCGAATTCTCCAAGAAGCTTGGTACATCCTATCTGCCAACAACCAAGAAAAATTGTGACCAGGTGTACCTAGGAGAATTGGGGCTGTTTTGAAGGCAAAGTTGGTCACACCGAATATTGATTTAGCTTTTTTTTTTTTTGTTTGTTTACTAGACTTTGGATGATGTTAATTGAAAAATGAAAACTAATTACGGCACTATTTTTGAAGAAATCCTCACTATGCAACATTTTTCACAAGTGCCTAAAATTTTGCACAGTACTGTATATAATTCAAATATTTACATTTAAATAAATATACATTCCTTATTTTGGATACATATAATAAAAAACAGAAAGTATGTTTTAGATGAGCGGGTGTATTTGTGTAAAATTCAGGTACTCTTAAACTCTGTGAGGTGACTTTACAGAAAAGATTGAGTTTGTGCTGATGTGTTTACAGTAAGGGTCTGTTCAGGGAAAAGTAAATATTTAACCTGAACTGAACTTCAACCACATAAACTGTATACCCCCATCACCCTGTCAACCCCACTGATATTCAACTGCAGTACAGCACAACCTCATGAAAGACTATATTGTGCTCCAACTGACAGTAAACTGCTCAACTAACCCTATATTAAAGGGACAGTTCATTACTTACTCACCCTCATGACTAGAGGTTGTCGTTTTCGCGATTAAACGGCAGCGATAACAAATTTCTGGAACTATTGGTTATCTGCAAAAATCCACACTGACAGTTTTTCCCCGTTGCGTACAGTGCTGGAGCGGCTGGGAAAGGTCCACTTTTTAACAGAAAGCAGGTGTCTCAGTATGCTTTTAAAGTTCTTTATAATTAGACACATCATCTTAAAAAACAGCGCTCCTGCACGAGATGCTGAATAAACAAAAACAAAGGGAAACAAAGACGTTTGTCTAGCAAGCATTTACCTAGAGAAACAAATGGATGATTGCAAAAGCTTCAGTGTGAACAGCCCCTTACAGTTGGTGGAGGTCTTTGGCTGTTGCATCTTGCTCTCTTATAAGCATTTCTCAGATTAAGCAATGAGTTGTTTAAATGCTTTGTCAGGAAAGATGTTCAACTTGGAAATGTGTGTCTCGAGATTCTCACGTTCTGTTCCAGTCTGTTGTGCTCCGTCTGTTTGAACAGCCCCTGGCCAACTTAGTTATCGGTATCGGTAAAATCTACTATTGGTCAGCCTCTACTCATGACTTACTTTCTTCTGTGGAATCCAAAGGGATATATTAGACAGAATGACACACTAATTCGCCATTCACTTTCACTGTATGGAAAAAGATGAAAGTGACAGTGAAAGTGACTGGTGTGTGAGGCTAACATTCTGCCTAACATCTGCTTTTTTATTCCAAAAGAAAGCAAGCCATCTGGGCTTAAAACAACATTTTGTGCCTAAATAAGCTATATACCTCAATAAAGAGATACTAAAAAGACTCCCATGACCCAAACCCTTGTGAAAGTGAACTTCGATTTTTGACTGGTGAATAGACAGCTTTCAAGGACAGGCTCAGACAGGGATGTCTTTGTTTCCATGATGATACTGATATACTGACAGGAGACTGAATTACTTGGAAGGACGCAGAGCTCAGAGATGCTTATCAACAAGCAGCCAATCAGATCACACATAAGCACCAAATCAAGCCAATGAGAAAGAGATGCTAATCTCCATACAGGAAGTGAGATCTGTTTTTCAGTTTCTAAATGTATAAACCTAAAAGTGGTGAAGTGGTGGTGGCGTAGTGGGCAATAGCACAGAACAGGTAAGCAGAAGGTTGCCGGTTCGATCCCCACAGCAGCCACCATTGTGTCCTTGAGCAAGGCACTTAACTCCAGGTTGCTTCGGGGGGGTTGTCCCTGTAATAAGTGCACTGTAAGTCACTTGGGATAAGAGTGTCTGCCAAATGCATAAATGTAAATATAAAGGTGAAGGAATCATGAATTTAAAAGGTACTGAATTTAGCTAGACGCAAATGCTTACACAAACAGTAAGCGACACGACGGTCTGTGTGATCAAGACACAATTTTACAACATAGTATGTATCAGAACTGGTGTAGTGTCTTACTAGATACGAAGTATGTACTTTCTCATCACCAGCAAACTACATTCTTTTGTGTGCATAGCATTACTGGGCATTTCATAAACTTAGGGCAATTTCATGTCCCAGCAGGTTTTGTTTTTTATTGAAATGAACAAATTTTTCTATAATTGTTTTTTTAATATATGACTGTCCCACAGTGGTGGCGTCATTTCCACCACACCAAACAATTTCACCCCTACTCAGGAAGTTAGTGTTGGTGTACTTGTTAACCAAGACGACAAAAGAGTCAGTTAAGAGCATGCTCAAGATGAAATACGACACATGAAATATGAGAGTGATTCAACATAAATGGCGCTTGTGAGTGGAATATTTTTATTAGCCGTCATTTCCAATCAAGCTGTAATTTTACCAAAGTATGCAAATAAGTTTGAAAATATAATTTACTTGTGTGTATATACAGTGGCAACAAAAAGTATATTAACCCTTTGGAATTACCTGCATTAATGTATAAATTTGTCTTAAAATCTGGTGTGATCTTCATCTAAGTTACAATAATTACCAAACACAATCTGTTTTAACAAATAACACACAAATTATGGTATTGTTCTTGTACATACTGAATACATCATTCAAACATTCACAGTGTAGGTTGGAAAAAGTATGTGAACCCCTAGGCTAGTGATGTCAACAAAAGCTAATTAGAGTCAGGGGTTGGCAAACCTGGCATCCAATCAAATGAAACGAGATTGGAGGTGTAGGTTAGAGCTACTTTGACTTATAAAAAGCACTCACACATTTTGAGTGTGCTATTCTCAAGAAGCATCTGCTGATGTGGACAATGCCTTGCAAAAAAAAAGATCTCAGGAGACCTATGATCAAGAATTGTTACTTTGCATAAAGCTGGAAAGGGTTACAAAGTTATCTGAAGAGCTTAGATATTCATCTGTCCACAATTAGACAAATTGTCTATAAATGGAGACGATTTAATACTGTGGATACTCTCCCTACAAGTGGCCGTCCAGGCAAGATGCTCAAAGGGCACACCGCAGAATGCTCAATGAGGTAAAAAAGAACCCTTGAGTGACAGCTAAAGACTTGAAGGAATCATTGGAACTGGTTTACATCTCTGTTCATGAGTCTACTATATGGAAAACATTCAAGAGGCATGGTGTCCATTGCAGGACACCACGAAGGAAGCTGCTGCTTTCCAACAAAAACATTGCTGAGCGCCTGAAGTTTGCCAAAGACCATCTTGACACTTCACAACGCTACTGGGAAAATGTTTTGTGGACTGATGAAACTAAGGTTGAATTGTTTGAGAAGAACACGCAGCACTACGTACGATGTGAAAAGGGCACCGCATACATACTTTGCTGTACGATGCAGGGGGCATCATGATTTGGAACCTGAATTGCTTGCCATCATTGAGGGGAAAAAAGAATAATAAAAAAAAGATACCCTACAGGATACTGTCAGGATGTGCTGTGCGCGAGATGAAGCTCAGTAGAAGTTGGGTGATGCAGCTGGACAATGACCTTAAACATTAAAAGTAAATACACTACAGAATGGCTTGAAAAAAAGAAAATCCACCTTTTGGAGTGGCCCAGTCAGAGCCCAGACCTTAACCCGATAGAGATGCTGTGGAATAGCCTCAAGAGAACCGTTCACACCAAAGACCCTAACAATATGGCTGAGCTGAAGCAGTTCTGTAAGGAAGAATGGTCCAAAATTCCTTCTGAACGTTGTGCAGGTCTAATCTGCAGCTACCAGAAACGCTTGGTTGAGGTTATTGCTGCCAAACGAGGATCGACCAGTTACTAAAATCCAAGGGTTCATTTACTTTTTCCACAGCACTGTGAATGTTTAATGGGATGTGTTCAATAAAGACATGAAAGATTATAATTGTTTGTGTGTTATTAGCTGAAGCACATTGTGTTTGTCTATACTCGTGACTCTGATGAAGTTGAGATCACATTTTATGACCAATTATTGCAGAAAACCAGCTAATTCCAAAGGGTTCACATACTTTCTCTTGCCACTGTAAGATACATAAAATGTTAGCTATAAAATTAGCCTAGCAAACCAAAGGTGTCTGACATTTTAATTCAAAAATGTAAAACATTTCCACCATGACACTGTGGTGGGAATGTGTGAAAAATGACAGTCTCCTGTAACGCTTGTACATACACTATTGGACCGTTACTAGACAAAAAAAAAAAAGACTAAGTCAGAGAAAAATGTTTTAACTAGACTACTTTCTAGAAGTCCACAGTGCTAAAAGTGCCTGAAATTAAAGAAACGCCCAACTATGAAAATTGCAACAAGCCTCTAAAACCAATTGTCCATTTCATAACCTAACATCTGCAAAGAGAATTTCTCCTACTATAAAAGCCTGTATGCTAACAAACACACACACACAAACAGCTTTGTCAGGTTGACTGATAACCTTAGAATAGATTAACAGTTTAATGGCAAAAATGCAAGTTGTACAAGTCATTACACTCCTTATTTGAGACTGTTTTGTTTATAAAGACAAAAAACAATCTCAAAATGTAGCATTATACTCTATCGATAAATCTTAAAGCAATAAATCTGGTAGTCAACTTAAATGAGACAAGAAATAAGTGTTAGAACAGCAGTGGCCGATGAAAGAAGTGCCCTTCACATGACAGCTGCACACCAGCAACCACATACAACACCATTAACCTTAGTATCCCTCCACCGCGTGCTGCTGCATAATGAAAAAGTCCCATCTCAGCTCAGACGTCGCTGTGTGTGAGCTGCAGGTCAAGGAGATATAAAGCACCCTGAGGTTTTCTTTAATCATTCTTAATGGTTCCCTGTCCCTCAGGTCTGAACAGGAAATCCCAGCACTTGCATTAAAGGAATAGTTCACCCAAAAATTTTAATTCTGTCATTATTTACTCACCCCATGGTCATTCCTAACCCATATGGTGTCTCTTTTTTTTTTTTTTTTTTTTTTTTTTTTTGTGGCACACAAAATGATACATTTAAGAATCTGCTATACCACAACAGTTCATGGGTACCACGACTGTCAAGCTACAAAAAAGGACAAAAACAATTAAAAGCACCATAAACGTAGTCCATACAACTACGGTATTCTAAGTAGAACTGTTGATTTAACGCGTTCATTTAGTGCAATTAATTATATTAAAAAATAATGCATAACAAATTTTTACGCAATTAATCATGTCTCCTGACCTGTATGTAAATTCTGTAATAAAATACATAATTTCCTACCAATGGAGCAATTCTAACTTTAAGTGCATACTATAACTTCATGTTTTTCATGTCAGATTGAAAAACTCAATTGTGAAAAGGATTGCTATCAATTGTTGGATAATGTTCAATGGTATGGAAATAAACAATATATTGACTTTCTTAAGCCACTTTTTGTATCGTTTAATTAATGCTTTACTCATCTTCCACAATATTGCAATATATTTAGATCTGAATATGTGAATTGTTCATATTACACACACACACACACACACACACACAAAAATATAAATGTTATGTTTTAATTACAGGTATATTGAATTATTGGTCCCACTTCTTATTAGGTGTCTTTAACTACTATGTACTAACATTAAAATGCATGCAAAACCATATTTATTGTGTAACTACATGTTCTGCAAATTCTCACAAGATTCACATTTGCTGCTACTGGTACGGTTAAGTTTAGGGGTAGGATAGGGTTAAGATTAGGGTTAGGGTTTAGGGTAAGGTTTGAGGTAGGTTTAGGGAAAGATCCTTACATCAGTTAGGATCACTACTTTATTTTAAGAATGTGAAATGTCAGAATAATAGTAGAGAGAATTATTTATTTCAGCTTTTATTTCTTTCATCACATTCTCAGTGGGTCAGAAGTTTACATACACTTTGTTAGTATTTGGTAGTATTGGCTTTAAGTTGTTTAACTTGGGTCAAATGTTTTGGGTAGCCTTCCACAAGCTTCTCACAATATGTTGCTGGAATTTTGGCCCATTCCTCCAGACAGAACTGGTGTGAGTCAGTTTTGTAGGCCTCCTTGCTCACACATGCTTTTTCAGTTCTGCCCACAAATTTTCTATCGGATTGAGGTCAGGGCTTTGTGATGCCACTCCAATACCTTGACTTTCTTGTCCTTAAGTCATTTTGCCACAACTTTGGAGGTATGCTTGGGGTCATTGTCCATTTGGAAGACCCATTTTTGACTGAGCTTTAACTTCCTGGCTGATGTCTTGAGATTTTGCTTCAATATATCCACATGATTTTCCTTCCTCATGATGCCATCTATTTTGTGAAGTGCACCAGTCCCTCCTGCAGCAAAGCACCTTCACAACATGATGCTGCCACCCCCATGCTTCATGGTTGGGATGGTATTCTTCGGCTTGCAAGCCTCACTCTTTTTCCTCCAAACATAAAAATGGTCATTATGGACAAACAGTTACATTTTTGTTTCATCAGACCAGAGGACATTTCTCCAAAAAGTAAGATCTTTGTCCCCATGTGCACTTGTAAGCTGTAGTCTGGCTTTTTATGGCAGTTTTTGAGCAGTGGCTTCTAAAAAAAAGGACTTACGTTTTGATGTGTTTCTCACCCACACCTTTTATATCACTTCTAAATATATAGATTTAACCACTGGTGTAATATGGATTACTTTCATGTTTCCTTAACGTGAGTTTTGAGCTACAAAATGTCTGATCACCATTCACTTGTATTGTATGAACCTACAGAGCTGAAATATCCTTCTAAAAATCTTTGTGTTCTGCTGAAGAAAGTAAGTCATATACATCTGGGATGGCATGAGGGTAAATGATGAGAGAATTTTCCTTTTTTGGTGAACTATCCATTTAATTCTAAGTCTTCTGAAGTCAAATGATAGCTTTGTGTGAAGAACATATAACAAAATTTAAGTCGTTATCCACTGATAATCTCCCACTCTGCCGAAGCTTGTGTCTATCTGCATAAAGATTCCTCAACAGTTTCTCTTTTGTTCCACAGCCGAAAATAACAGCATACGGGTTGATAACATGAGGGTGAGTAAATAATGACAAAATTAACATTTTTGTGTTTACTTCTACTTTAAGTGATTTTCCTGTGTGGCTCTGGTCTGACAGGAAGAAAGAGTGATACAAGTACACAAAGACTGGAAAAGGACAGATCACATTCAGCGGAGAGATGAATACATAATCAATCGTTTCTTGAGCAGGGAAATGAGGTACTGTAGAGAGATGAGATGATAGAGCTCTACCTGAGGAGAGGAAGAAAGATAAAAGTAAACCATAATGGAGAGAGAGAGCGCATTGTAAAGCAGGTATTCTCACTGATTGATTCCTCTGCATCCTGTGAAGCCAGTTTATTGTGATAAATGAAAGCAGAAATGAGAGAGAGAGAAAGAGAGAGAGAGAGAGGGAGTTAATGAAAGTCAATGGCTTGATCAGTGATAAAAGTCTAGGTATTGTGAGATTAGGTGCATAAGCACTGCAATGTTCATATAGACTTCACACACATCTTGGTTACTGACAAAAATGACAACCGTATTTTATAACCAAACTGACGCCAGTACATTTTCAGGACTCGCAATGTTTGTTTTTTTTATGTGGCACAGAGGCGGCATGAACACAATAAAAAAATTGGTACAAACTATAGATTAAATATAAAGCATATAAACATTTTATTCATTCATTTTTGTGTATCTTTATTAAGTTGTCATATCAACAACCAGTCAGTAATTGCATGAGTATTAAGTAAAAAAACAAATAGCAAGCATTAAAATTGCATGGTAGGGAAGCCTGTGTAGCTCAGCAAGTAAAGATGCTGACTACCACACCTGGAGTCGCAAGTTCGAATCCAGGGCATGCTGAGTGACTCCAGTCAGGCTTCCAAAGCAACCAATTGGCCCAGTTGCTAGGGTGGGTAGAGTCACATGGGGTAACCTCCTCGTGGTCGCTATATTGTGGTTTTCGCTCTCGGTGGGGCATGTGGTGAGTTGTGTGTGGATGCCGCGGAGAATAGCGTGAGCCTCCACACGTGCTAGGTCTCCGCGGTAACACGCTCAACAAGCCACATGATAAGATGCATGGATTGACGGTCTCAGACGCAGAGGCAACTGAGATTCGTCCTCCACCACCCAGATTGAGGCGAGTCACTACACCACCACGAGGACCTAGAGCATACTGGGCATACCAAATTTGGGAGAAAAGGGGAGAAAAAAAATAATAAAATTGCGTGGTAGCTCAACTGCAGTGCACAGGACACGTGAGCCGAAAGTATCATAGAAGCACCACAAAATGACGTGGTTTTTTCAGCAATTGCATTTTTCATCTCATATTTGCTTTTTATGACGCTATCAGTTAGGTTTAGGTTTAAGGTTCACCCAGTCTATACCAAACACTTGCGGAGCAACAAAAGCATATTTTTCCCCATTCTCATCCATGACGGCGTCTACACTGGAAGCGTCCAAAATCTCATCAGTTTGGGAGAAAATTGTATTCGCTTTTAGCGCCACACAGTGGACATTTCACCTCTAAACTGCCATAATACAACATGAACACACGGCAAGTCAGCATGCTGTTTCCGAAAGTTCTGGTAGCCTAGGATCGGCAACAGTATGCCGACTCACTGACATAACCTATCTCCCACCGGACATATTTGCAACGGCTCCTTAACTTTCCCTCGTGGTGCGACTGGTAGTGCAATTAAATAAGCATTTCTCTAGCCTAAATAAGCATTTTATAACCTGTAAAGCTGAAAACATTTATTTTTACAACTGGCTTCTGGCGACCTCTCCTGGATATAAATGGATGTCACACTTGTTTATATGCTCTAAAACACTTACCTCTTCAGCCTCTGGGGGAGTGTTTTAAAATTCGATCAACATATACCAATTTCTGCTAATGAAAAATCGGCACACACTTGCCGATTTTTAATGTGAGCTCAGGCTGCATAATATGTGTAATAAAGCCCGTAATATAATTTTGCAAAAATGTCGCCACTGTGATCATTTTATATGAGATCAGGCTGGAAATTCAGTAACCAATTCAAAAAGAGTTTTTGATTCACTTAAAAGAACCGGCTCAATAGAGTCATTCATTTGGTAATCAGTCTATACTGGTCACTGCTCAAATTCTTATGTTAGCTGTTTTTTTATTTTATTTATTTTACTGGCAGTCAGAACAACTGTCCTTTACAGAAGTTGAGTTTACAAGAAAAAGTAAAAGGGAAACTGATACCAATTTATGCTGTGCGAGCAAAAAACGTTTTACCGTGGTGTGGAACCACAGCAACCACCGGCTGACTGTCTGAGACGCCCTCTCTTATCAAGAGGTGCAAATTTACATTTGGTTGTGTATTTGACTATGATGCAAAGACAGAACACGCTGTCTATGTGTACATTTGTGCATATGTTTGTTATGTGGCATACTTAGCGTGTGGGCGAGAAGCCCAGAATTAATTTAAAACACATTAGAGCTCACATGAGTGCATCAGGCAGGTCCTGCCCCCAATGCAACATGCCCTCACGTGAATCTGTGCCCACTGAACTGTCAGAACACGAAACGCAGTGGTGGCAGATGGCTGGCCGAGTGTCATGAAACAGCAGTAAATGAGGCTCGTGAATATGACAACTGAGAGAGACGCATGGAAAACACACAGACAGAGAGAAAGTGAGAGAGATACGGAACGAATGAACAAGCATGACGGACATATTGAAGAGTTTGACCTTTTTTAAAAACAACCAATATCCTTTAAGTTTACATTATCATTATAAAGAACATTTTATTTGAAAAAAATTTAAATACACCCCTGAGTGCAACATGAGTCATCAATATTTTTGGTCAGTTTTCCCGGAAGATAAAGACTGAACATTTTAAATGCATATATCTGCTTGAAGACCATTTACACAACTTTTAGCAAAACACTAGCATTTAAATGGCCGCTAAGCTGGCAGACATGGACTAAAAGTCTAAAGATTCCAATTTTGATTTCATTCAACGTGTGTACAGACTAGCGTTGCCAACTTTTTGCCATGCGAATATGGGGCACTTGAGCATTTTTGAGCACTTCAATACAAGACATGGGGATCCCTCAAGTGTTTCATCATACGACAGGGGGAGGGGGGTCCCTCTTGTGCGTTTCGCCATCCCAACGAGGGTATGCCGCAAAATACTTGAGCATTTGCAACATCAAAACGGGATACAATACCTTCAATACTCGTAATTTTTTCGTGTTTCACAATCTGACATAGGGGATGGGTACCCCCTTGAGCCTTTCACCGCTTAAATACGGGACAATAGGTGTCCAGTACGGGATGTCTTCATTTTGGCCTAAAATACTAAATGCCCCAGCTAATAGCGGAGAGTTCGCAACCATATTACAAACACACAATGTACTGTGAAAAAAAACACAGTTTTTTTGGCTGTGGTGGCCAGAAATTCACTCTAAAAAAATGTTTCATGCATTACGAGGTGTCATCGTTGTGCTTGTATACTTTCAGTTCATAGCCATATATCCTTAAAGGTGAAGTGTGTACATTCTGCACCACTTGCGTCATCTTCCAACAAACATACTTTTACAGTAAAATTTATAGTAAAATTACATATACTGTTTGCAAACATAATTCTTTACTGTATATGCTATGGTAACCTGTAGAATTTTTACACTGTATACCATTAGGTGTGAATCTGACACACAAACACATAAAAATGTATAAACTGCTCAAGTAACAGATGGCTGCCACTGTGGGGTTAAAACTATCTATAGTTCAAACACACACTCACATATACCGTGAACATACACACACTCCAGTACAGCTACCCTACATTGCTTTTTAATGAATAATTGTATCTTTACCCCAATGTTTTATACCATATCTACATCTATTTGCAAGTAGAAAATCCCATTTCTAAGAGTTATTAACCACGCAAAGTAGCTAAATCTCTTATTATTAGCACAAAGCCAACTTTTATTGTCATTTGGCACTTCTGGCGAGTGTCAAGTTTGGGCCATGCTCATATACTACTAGGAAAATACATAACGAGGTCACTTAGCTGTGCCAAATGCTAATTAGCTCTATTGATCCAGATGTGCGGTTATGAAATGACAAATAAAATCTATGAGAGTGCATAAGGGCAAATATTGGTCTGTTGATGAGAGACATGTTTAACCACATATCATTTGAGATGAAAAGAACTGACAACCAAAAAGAGATTCAAAGTTAGACTGCAATTCAAAAATTATTTTGTGTGACTTTTTTGGGATACAAAGTTCAATTAATACAAAATAAAATGGGCGTAAAAATGCATCAATGTATCGATTATAATTACCATATTACTATGTTAATTTCTTATCCAAACCCATTTTCAGTTTCAAAAAATACAAATCTCAAAATCTAATATATTAAAAAAAAGTAACAACATTTGTGACCAAATCATGTTGGAAAGAATTGTAATTTAATCAAATCGTTGTCAGAGCAAATACTTACTATATTTACAGTAATATATTTTATGTCCTGTAGTGTGAATGGTTCTTCTAGCAGTTTAGAAATATAACAGTACAAAGCATTTGTTTCTGAAGTGTCTAAATGTAAAATAATAGGTAAAATACAGCCGCAATAACATTCCTCTTTCTCAGAGCGAGTTTATTTCTCAGTTTCAGTGCAAGCTTGTGTGGATGTCAGGGCTCGTATCAAAGGTCTGGGGCTCTAATGGCGTATGACAGGAAAATTGTGGGTGAACTTTTGAAAGAGTCGCAGCAGCAATGGCTTACAGAAAAATCTGTCCTTCCTCACTTTAGCACACTTTGAGTAAACATGACCTCTCCTGACAGATCTCAAGTCAGCAAACAAATGAGACTGAAAAACTCACAAGCAAGCATAATGGCCTTTACCAGAGGTTAAACTCGAGGTTGAATCAAACAGTCACTCAATAGTCCGAATTCTGAATTGCAGTGCAACTTTAAGGATGCAATATGATGTATCTAAAACAGTGAGGTGCTAATGGTTCTGTGGTGACAACATGAATACACACCATTTCTTTACATAACAGCAGTGTATAGGCAATTTACCCACTCAAAACTGAGTGATTTAGAAAAAAGGACTGTTTGGGTGAAATAGAGGTTGATAGAGAGAGAGAGACATTGTCAAAAAAAAAAACATTATTTTCTTTTTTACTAAGAGGCAATATTTGGAGTTGATTTTCTTTATGATGGCATTTTCTTTCTGACCATATAAAACACAGTCATTCAAATGTCAAATAACTGTCGAACATACTAAACTCTATTGTAAACGATGTATGGCCTAGAATAAAATATATCTAAGACTATATAACAGACTAAAAACACTTGAGGATATAAATTCAAGAGCATTTTATGCCACAACATTTTAAATATTTCGGTGGCAGTTTTGTCCCAAGCCCTGGTTAATTTCTGACCCTTGTGTGAAAGAACAACATACAGGGTTCCAACAAGTTTTGACCAATACATTTCCTGGATAAGCATTTTTTTTAAATAATTTTATAGAGATTGCATTTAATATTTTAAAGCTGAGCATGACTACAAAAATCGACATTCACTATGAAATCTTCCATAACTTTTCCAATTTATTGTATAGGATTCTGTTCATCTCTGGCATTTTAAAATGCCCTGATATTACCATGACCATGAACATATGTGCCGTGAGAACAGTGGCTGAGACGTCACATGCAATGCCCACATGCTCTCTCTTCCAGTCACACGCTACTCTGCTGATAACTTACCAGCAAATGAATGAGAGAAAACTGACCACACACACACACACACACACACACACATTAGTAAAAACAAAACTTCTGAGCTGTCAATGATCACACGGCCCATAGCTCGCATAAGCACCACTACAGTATAACTGCAACAGCAGGCTCACATTGCCATTTAGCTTTCACACTGACAGCATTTCTGCTGCGTAACAGAGTTGTGGCTCTATACAGAAACTAAAGTGATTTCTGTGTTACAACATTGAGTGTTTCCTTTAATAATGGCCATAAATTATAAAAAGTTCGTCAGAAGTGAACAGTTGAGAACCATTACAAATTTGATCAACATGCCTATCTATAGCACAGCTGTCAGAATTAACATGTTAACGCATGCGGTTAATTAAAAAAGTTTAACGCGTTAATTTTTCTTAATTGCTATTCACGCATTTACCGTTAATACAGCATAAACCAGCGTTAATACAGCATAAACCAGCATAAATACTTGTTGGAAGGGCAAAACTTTTGTAATGTGTCCGTCCGAAGTCATTTCACTGACGCACATATCACAAACACTAATTAATCGACTGACACATAACCCTGCAAGAGAGAGGCATGACCATTTTTTTTAATTGTCATCAGAGCAGATGGTATGTTACAGGATGTTGGATGTCTTTTAAACACCTACAAGTCTGATTTGCTCCATGATGAAACGGAAATAAACGTCAAATACACAAGAGGTCGAGCACACCTGCATTTCTCCATATGGAAATCACAGGTAATACATCAGCCGCATTAATTATCAATGATGCCACCTGCTAACCAGTGCATCTCAGTCTGTTTACTGTGTGTGTGTGTGTGAGTGAGTGTGTAAGAGAGAGTGGGTGCTGCTGGCGGGCGGGTGGCTTGCATAATGTAGCCTTTGGCAGAGTGCCACATCATATAATGAGTGAAAGAAAAGGACTGTACATGAGCTGCAACACTGAGGCTAAATTAAGAGAGACAAGACTGTTCCTGCCTACAAGCACATCCCCTGATACACACACACACACACACACACAGCGCATCTGCCAGCACAACCCATCATCATGTCACCAAACACAGATTGTGTGATACAGTGTGGACAAATGTCTCTTTAACTGAAATAGCTTAATAGCAACAAAACAGCAAGAAATTAATTGGTTCCATGACAATCATGTTTTAACAGACAAACTAATATGAAAATAAATGAAAAAATTAAAAGGGTGGAGAATTTATTTTTGATACAGACTTTGTCTGATTAACAGCAGAGACAGTTCCCCCCACTGAATAGCCATATTGGTTGACCGCTAGTGCAAGATATAGATACAGAAACAAGAATTTATTTTATCCAGATGTTGATGTAGATAGTCATAGTAGGTCAATATCATACATTTTATACTGAATTCTGAGTAAATACTACGTAAAATAAGTGTTCATTTAATTTAAGCAAATTGCATACGTCCCATTTGCCAACATTAAACTGTATTTCACAATTCTGATCCTTTAAACTGTTTGAACAAGCAGTGTTTCCAGGAGTGCACATATTTACTTTCTTGCCTGTTTTCACCATAGATATACATACATAGATGCCTACCGCATTAGCAGCTGTTCCTTTTGGCCGTGATACATTGGTGTGTCCATGATATTGGAAAGGTCAAGAGTCAACCATAAAAGTGAATTGACAGACACGATATGCAACGGTCTGTAGTCTTTTCCAGCCAATTTTCACAAGATTTGATTTGCCATAATCATAGGACAATATTGTAGATGGTATAAAAATTGGTATTGGTAAAACAGCCATTTTTATTTTCGTAGAAAACTCGAAAGTTCTCTACAAATGAATATATCATGGCATACTGAAGATTAGCACCCAGGCCGTCAATTTATCAACACACAACAGTTGATCCTACTTTAGCTTCATATGAAGCATCTACATGTTTCTATTGATCATGGTATGAATATGGGGGGGGGGTGTTGTACTTGCTTGTTTTGATTATTGGGGGGTTACCTCCCCCACATCCCTCCTGGAAACTATGCCCGAGTATACAAGTATTCCTTTCATTTTTAAAAGGTTGATGGCTGCCAAAATTCAGGTAGCACTAAATCCTAAATCTAAAACC
Source organism: Myxocyprinus asiaticus (assembly GCF_019703515.2). Lineage (NCBI taxonomy): Eukaryota > Metazoa > Chordata > Actinopteri > Cypriniformes > Catostomidae > Myxocyprinus > Myxocyprinus asiaticus. The sequence goes on along the minus strand of NC_059365.1, from coordinate 6,894,136 downwards.
CTCATTAGCATCCGTAGCAAACTGATCAGTGCTTTTGCCGAATTTGTGGCCTTGAATGAATTAAATATTTAGATGTGCTTCTCAGTCAGTCAAATTGAGCTCTGGCTCTCTTTTCAGACGGGCCTCTATTGAGGGAGAGTTTCAAGGGCTCTAGAGCCACTCTAGCCCTGAATAATTCAAGTCTTTTCAAAGGTGCAGGACTCACACACACACACACACACTAAATCTGGATTAAGCACAAACAAATGCCAAAGTACGGCCTTTAACACGGCCACTAGTTTAGCACTCCAGTAAACATTAATTACTAAATTCCAGCTGCAAAACATTTCCTTCTAAATTCATGTGACTTTCTCCCTCTAGTCTGCAAAAAGCTTTCAAACTTCAGTTAAACAATTTCTTTATTGGTCGACTCACTCTTGAAATATTACTAAAAACATAGCTATTTTGTTTTGTTACTCTTACACTGGCAACAGTATGTCATAAACACTTGGGGCCACATGTCTGAGGACGCTACCAAGACAAAAGTCTCTTAGCAACAGTATGCTGTGAAAAGACTGAATACAGGTATTAAACAGCATCGTTTGTGCTATGGACATGAATAGCACCTCAAATCATGTGGCTTGTTTATTTCAAACATAGTTTGTGTGTAGAAAAGGACCTCTGCATTGTAGCAGCAGTTCAATGGCAGATGAACAGGTTCTGGGTGTAAACAATGTCTAAAGCTTCCGTCTCGGATTCAAGTTCAGCCTCTTTTGGCAGGATTGTTGCACCCGGATAATGGAGCAGCACCCAGATGATTTTACATACAATTAGGGGTGCACCGATCGATCGGCTACTGATCAAAATCGGCTGATATTAGTCTTAAACCCATGATCGCCGATCGGTCGTTCGTGCCTAGATGTAGGGCCGATTATTTTTGCAGCATGCAGGGAATCCCACATACACTGCTACTCTAATGAATGAGTGCTTGCGGGGGCCTGGGTAGCTCAGCGAGTAAATACGCTGACTACCACCCCTGGAGTCACGAGTTCAAATCCAGGGCGTGCTAAGTGACTCCAGCCAGGTCTCCTAAGCAACCAAATTGGCCCGGTTGCTAGGGAAGGCAAGTCACATGGGGTAACCTCCTCATAGTCGCTATAATGTGGTTCTCGCTCTTGGTGGGGCACGTGGCGAGTTGTGCGTGGACGCCGCGGAGAATAGCGTAAAGCCCCCACACGCACTACGTCTCCACGGTAACGCACTCAACAAGCCACGTGAAAAGATGCGCGGATTGACGGTCTCAGACGCTGAGGCAACTGAGATTTGTCCTCTGCCACCCGAATTGAGGTGAGTCACTACGCCACCACGAGGACATGGAGCGCATTGGGAATTGGGCATTACAAATTGGGGAGAAATAGTTTTTTTAAATGAATGAGTGGTTGCTCAGCCCTTGAAGCATGACAGAGTGACCTTTGGAGGGTGAATTGTTGGCATATCTAAGCATTCACGATCATTTCAGACATGATGTAATTGAATATGCCATTTTGCTTTTAAAAGTGTGTAAGAATTACACGTGTATGAATATTAAGTTGTGCATTTTCTAGAGTCATTATTAAGGCAGTTATTCTGACTGGTTGCACAGTGAGCAGGAAGGGGATAAAGAGGCTGCTAACAGGTGTAAAAATGAATTAAACAACAAATAAACATGTGAATACAAATCTGAACACAGTTCAGTCCTGGATACAGTTTTTCTTGGTTGTTGGCAGATAGGATGTTCCAAGCTTCTTAGAGAATTAGCTACAGTTCTTCTATCTATTTAGTCTCAATTGCTTCTGTCTCTTTATGTAATCTCAGACTGACACGATATTCAGTGGGGGGCTTTGTGGGGGCCATGACATCTGTTGCAGGGCTCCCGGAGTCTAACATTTATATTTCCTGTTGACACACTAAAGCTGAAGATATAAATAACCATCTTAAGCCAAATGCTTTTGTGAAATATCTTATGTGCCTAAGACTTTTCCACAGTACTGTATGTTGTAACTAACATCAAGTTCATTAGTTCATGTTAACTACAGTAATGTTGTTAAATAATGTTAAGAAATGGAACCTTTTTGTAAAGTGTTACCGTAATTTTACTGTGTGGGGCATAAACATATAACTGCAGCATATAACTTGCAAAAGTGTGGCAAAAGGCACTTCGGTATCGGCCGATCTTAGTGTTAAAAAGAAATCGGAGATTGGTATCGGCCTCAAATTTCCTGATTCCTGATTTTTGCACCACTACATACAATATTACATAACGCCACGAGACCTCCAAACAAATTAGCATGAGTGAAAACTCACACCAGCACGCAATCATGCAGAGACATTCTTTAACAACTCGATACAAAGAGACTAACTTCAATTACCTCAACATTGGAAGAACTGCCTCCATCAATGTACTGTAGTTTCCTTTTAACACCATACCCTTTGCTTTGCCTTGGCAGTGATAAAGTGGGTTCTCCTCTTTTTGACTGCAATAAAAATATGATACATGGCTGGTTTAAATAGGTGAATAGGAGAGAGGCACACCAAATGGGATTTTATTTTTACCGAAAGAGACTTGCTTTAGGGAGGGCATATGATACTAAATCTTACAAACCATTTGTCCTTAAAGGTGCACTCAGTAATTTTTTCCTCATTAAAAAGTTTAACTCCTAAAGAGATGAATTGTAATTTTGCAAAATATGTAATGAAATCATGACCACTCACTTTAAAATGAAGACTCCAGTCATATCAGTAACCTCATAAAAGATGTTTTATTCTACATGGAGAGGGTCCGCACATGGGGGCTGCCATGTTAGAATCACATGACCACCCGAATACTACTCGCTTAATCTCAGTAACTGTCCTGTTATTGGACACTTTCACGCTTGGATTAAAGTAATCATGGCTGACAGTGAATACTAAATTTCTACAATGGGATCTGACACTGAAAACTATTGATTTTAAATAGTGCTGTCAGAGTTAACACATTAAGGCATGTGATTAATTTAAAAAGTTTAATGCGTTAATTTTATACGTGATTAACACATTTACCGTTATTACAACATAAAAATAACTTTGTAACGTGTTTGCCCGGAGGCATTACACTGACGGACACACCACATACACACAGAACAGCGCTTCCCTGTCAGTGACAAAATGATGGAGAAAGGAACTCTTAACGCTATTTGATTTACAAAAAAGCCAGGATGGAACCTATGTAAGGTGCATTTTAATTACCACAGAAGCACATCAAGTTTTAACTATCACCAAAATGCAGAAAGAGACGTATTTGTCTGTAAGTGTGGAGTTCAAAGCGATGTTTGATGGCGTTGCTACAGCAATTTCATGACTGCTGTAGCAAAGCAGATAGCCACAGTCTACTGTAACTGCATATTGATATTGTGGAGGATGAGAGTTTAAGAGATTTAATACCCATTGCAATGAAAATGCAACCTATTTCTTTCAAGAAATTCAACCTCCCACATAGACTTTGGGAAACATATCATGTTTCTTGAATTAGTGATATTTTAATGCATTTCTATCTTTATTCTGCGGAAGGTTTTGTTTGGAAAATGTTAAAAACCCTTATATTGTTGCATATTGTTTTGTTTTCTTTCCTAAGATGGAAAGAAATGCATTTTGACTGAAAAAGAAGTATATATAGGGTCAAATTTCAGCATTTTCAAAATTTGCGATTAATCGCGATTAACTACAAATGTTAATCTACTGACAGCACTAATTTTAAATTATGCTGCATCCAAGCCGCTAGGTGTCAGTGTAAATCCATGATGACACAAAGACAAAAGTTACTGAGTGCACCTTTAATACTCTAACACTAGTGTGCAAATGTAAATGTTTGGACAATGCATTGTAACGTGCACTGTTAATGTGCGTTTTTGCGTTACGATGCTATAACAAAACTCAGTCCTCAAGGGGGCGACAGAGTTACCTTTAAATGCTTGTACCATTAAAACTAGGTAGCTAGCAATACAAATGTCATCAGGAGTGTGTGCTATTGTATTTATGTAACCAACTCTATGACATGAAAGTATTTGACCTAAAATAGAATACTGACTGTTGACGTAGAAGGTTCACATTGTACCTACAGCGCCCCCTGCAGCAACACTCAGAATGCAATGCATACTTGTGTTGCAAACTATATTCCGGAACACAACAGCGCGTGAAATCGAGATTGCATATTCATATAATTTGTGTTTGCATAGATTATGTAATGGCATTCACAGAAGGAATTTTGTTTCCCCTTTTTGTCAATTTAATTGCACACGCCTCTTTGGTCATTGTTTTTCAGGGTCTTACCCCATGAGTGTTTTTAAGACGTCGTGTCAAGAGAAAACTAGTTCAACTTTTAAAAATGTGTCTCTAGACTTTTATATTCAGTTCAATTTCATTGTGCTCCGTTTAGCCATTTTGAACGCAAGAACGCTCCAGCCTGAATGCCACCTTTATAGAGTAGTTACATACATAGTTGCACATAAACTACTACAAGAAACAAGAAACAACTAAACCAAAAAACAAATACACAAGGGTCATTCTCATGAAACCTGTCAAGGAAATTTCCAGGTCATTTTTAACCACAAACAAATACTGAAATTATATTTTGCATAAAGAAAATGAAGCGTACATTTAGTACCATTAAGATTTTTTGCATTGTGACATTATTTTCATTACTCTTAAGCACATTTTACCCCCCAATTCTCATTATCGTAATGCATCTGGACTTTGTGCTTTTACTATTCCCAGTGATTTCAATGATGTTTCTCATTACTGTAACAGTATTTTTTACTCTATTACAGAAACAATGATGCTGCTGTACAATGCCTTGAAAGGCAGTACCAAGTGAGTTTTTTAGTTTTTTGTTTTTACATTGCGGTAATGAGAAAATCATAATGACCATCTATTTTTTTTTTTTTTTTATGATAATTGATAGGGAAAATGTGAGTAACTATCATAAAAATAAGGTCAAAATATTTAAAAAAAAAAACAACAAAAAAAAACTAATAAACCTAATTATCGTCTACGGTATATGCAAATAATAATTTTTAATTTGTTTTCTTTTTTGAGTAAAATAGGACCAGGACATTTTCATGACAAGTTTTGTGAGAATCACCAATAAACAAGACTAATTAAATAAATTAAATAAATAATGTTCCAAAATGCACATCTTTTACACAAGTTTAAATAGTGATGCAATCTGCATTTGTAGAATCATGACTACTTTACTAAGAGGAACTAGAAATGCATTACCAACTACAGCCTTAAATAAATCGTTAAATGATGCTAATTCTTGCAAGAATACAGATAGTCTCTAGTTACTCTATCCATTTATTCTCTCAAAAGACTAAATCAATACAAGGTTGCTCAGATTCCTTGCCTCATCTCTGCAGGGAGGGTTCTGGGTAACTAGGGAGTATCAGTGTGATTAGGTCGGAGATAAACACACCAGCTTGGTTTTATCACCATCAGCTCAAGGCAATATGATACCTGCTGGGATTCACTTTTCTTCTGAGCAACCGAGAGAAAGAAAAGAGACCCAGCCAAAAGCAAAAGGAGAAGGACCAAGAAGTCAAACCTGATCTTCATCTCTCTCAGGGAACAGATAATGAGACCTTTCTCCCTGGACTCAGTGAGAACACATACTGTGCGCAGTGCAGTTTGGTAGATCTGATTCACTCTCACTGGTAATGACACTGATTTGGTCATTATTTTACTCATCTTCATATCGTTCCAAACCCATATGACCTTCTGTCCCCCACTGAACTCAAAAGGAGAAGTTTTGAATAATGTTCACACTGCTCTTTTCAATACAAAGAAAGCATACAGTGACCAGGGATGTCAAGCTCCAAAAAGGACAAAAAAAGCACAGTAAAAGTAGGGTGTCATTGACGCGCAAAGTTTAAATATGTGGTTTGGAATGACATGAGTGTGAGTAAATGATGACAGGACTTAAATTTTTGGATGAACTATTCCTTAAAAAAAAAAAACTAATTGAACGGCTGCTTGGAATATTCCTGTGTTAGCTCGCTAGATCCTTCTTGAAAAGTAGTGTAGCCTTGTTATGAAGGGTAAACTGTGGCTCCCTTGAGCTTACTCATGTCAGAGTGTTTTACAGGCATGCTTGGACAAGTACGAGATGTTTGTTTTATTTTTTCCAGCTCCAGCAAAACATCACTACGTAACTGCTGAGTGAGCTTTGTTTCTCATGACAAGAAGCTCAAAACTTCTCTGGGAGTTAAAAAATTCTTATTTTTCTATTAGCAATTTTTTATGATTTTAAAGCAGTAATGAGGTCAATCTCATGTTTTAAAAAACATATTATATATAAATATTATATATGCACATTAAAAGTAAAAAGGTAACACTTCTGTTCTAATCATTAACATTAGTTAATCATGAACTAACAATGAACAATTTTAAATAATTTTGACTGCATTTCTTAATATTGGTTAGTGTTAATTTATCAAAATAGTAGAATTCATTGTTTGTTCGTGATCATGTTCATAATGCATTAACTAATGTCAACATATACAATGTGTAATGTTAAAAATGTATTAGTACATGTAGAAATTAACATTAAAAAATATTTTTTCTGCATTTATTAATCTTGGTTAATGCAAATTTATCAAAATACTACAATTCATTGTTTGTTTATGTTCATATTGCCACTTCACTAATGTCAACATACTGTATATAATGTGTAATGTTAAAAATGTATATGTAGAAATGAACATTAAACAAGATTACTAAATCCTGTAAAAGCATTGTTTAACAGTAGTTCATGTTAACTAATGTTAACGGTTTGAAGTGTTACCAGGGAGGAATAAACAATATTTGCATGAAGAAAACTTAGCCTATTTTTTAAACCATGAAGATTGTTTGCACCGTCACATTTTTATTTTTATTTTATTTTTTTTAATTACCCCCTCCCCAAACACATTTTAATGCGAATGTGCAAAAATTCATTCTCATTACTGTCATACAGTAATTCAAATATTAAAATCATCCCAAACACCTGGGTATCTCAGCGAGTAAAGACGCCGACTACCACCTCTGGAGTCGTGAGTTCGAATCCAGGGCATGCTGAGTGACACCAGCCAGGTCTCCTAAGCAACCAAATTGGCCCGGTTGCTATAGGGAGGGTAGAGTCACATGGGGTAACCTCCTCATGGTAGCTATAATGTGGTTCTCACTCTTGGTGGGGCGCGTGGTGAGTTGTGCGTGGATACCGCGGAGAATAGCGTGAGCCTCCACACGCGCTAGGTAACGCGCTCAACAAGCCACATGGTAAGATGCGCGGATTGATGGTCTCAGATGCAAAACACAAGAAGTGAATGTGAAAATGAATGTGGAGATTGACTGAGCAGGGAGGAGAATTTATAGTAAAAATGGACTTAAATATCAATCTGTTTCTCACCCACACCTATCATATCGCTTCTGAAGACATTGACTTATCCACTGGTGTCATATGGATTACTTTTATGCTGACTTATAAATAAATAAAATATTTATTTTATGCATATGGGTGAGTAAATGATGAGAGAATTTTCATTTTTGGGTGAACTATTCTTTTAAAGTTGTACTTTAGGAGTGTACATAAAGTGCAGTATGTGTATAAATAATATAACTTTATTAAGCATTACAGTAATGAGAATGAAATTGTTTCACATTACACTAATGATAATTCCATTTTTTGTTTTTTTTACATTTTTATTTCAATTAAAGAAAATCTTATTTTCAGTAATTACAGTAAACTGCTGACAATTGGGGGGAAGGTGCTTAATGGTCCTAAAAATTTCTTTAATCTATTTTGGTTTTTCCTTGAAATATCAACCAAACTTGTTCATGACGAGTTACATGAGATTCACCCAATACAGTTTTGAGAGACTTCTTTCACATATTGTGGTGCATCTATTATAAGTTAAAGGCCACTATTTGTGACAAGCCTATTCAGAGATCAAAAGACCCAAGAATTAAATGGTTTAGGGTAGAAATAAGGACAACATGATATGGACTACATAATACAGTACATGCACGGCCATTTCTAGGCATAGGAAAACTAGGCGGTCCAGCTGTGTTGGGCGCCAATTCGGAAGCTGCTCCCAAACTCCCCCACCCCCTCCAACCCATCCCCTCCAGCAGCTGGGAGTGCCAATGACATGGTGGTCGTGCTAATAGACCACCGCATCCGCCAAAACCCCCACCCCTCCGACAATCTTAATCTCGCCATGGTCCTGAATACATGCACTCACAAAGATAGTTGATGGTTGTTCGCACAAGATCAGTCTAGATCATTTCAACTGGAATAAATAGAGTGGACAAACTTGGAAACTTACAAAACCAGTTGAAATTTGCACATATAGCCACACACACAAAAAACAGTAGCAATGTTGATACACTCAAACATCTATTGCATGAGTTCATTTTCAAACACATCACATATTACAGCATGTATGTCAGGCCTTGTGTGTAAGACTGAAGAAGCAATTTATGTAACCAGTCCAAAACAATAGGTAAATTCATTATTCATGTATTCTAAATGTATTCTAAACCTGACTGAATAAGTGTTTGGCAACAGTATAAGAAATTTGGTGTCCGCTGCAAACATGCACAAGCGCAGATGTTCATAACGACAGGACAACAGCAAATTATGGACACATTCAAGCACTGGACTTCAGAGTGAAAAACACACACACACACACACACACACACACACACACAAAAGGCTTAAGTTACACTACATTCATCTATCGATTTTGAGACAAGACATTTCCCAATGAAAACAAAAAGCACAAACAAAATCAAGACCGATGACATAAACGTACTGTATATTGATTCTCTTTCCTGCATTTAATAAAGCAAAATCTTCAGTACAATTAAGCTGACAGACTACAGAGTATATTTGCTCTGATTTGTGAACAACCCTGATAGACTAAAAGAGAAAGAGAGAGCTGACAGAAAGAAATACTCATTTTCACCTGCCAGAAAATTAGTCCTTAATTCACATCTGCTCCAAATTGGTCAGCATTAGCTAAAGAATAAAAGAGTTATTTGCACACAGATGTGTGTAATATTACACTGTAATAATAAAGTTAATTTCTGACCCTGCGAGAGGCAAGTCAAAATAATTTTTTCGTGGTTATCAACATCATACCACAAAAACTGTCGATTGTATTGAACCCACTAGTTTAAATCTAATGAAGACAAATCTTAAAGGGATAGTCTACACAAAACTGAAAATTGTGTCAAATTTTGGTCATTAACATTATGCCACAAATGCTGTTGACTGAGGTTAAATTGTATTGAACCAGTAATATTCTTTTAAAAACTTTTTATGGCTTAAAAGGTATATCAGAGGAAGCATAGAGTCAATGTTGAATCTAAGATTTAAAATACAGTAAAAATGTTGGTTTGTATGGAAGCCCTGAACCGCAAGGTGGAAGAAAAAAATCACTAGGTGATTTTTGTATTTATTTTTTCACTAGGTGAATTTTTTTAGGTGTCTTATTGCCATCCTGAGCCTATGTCCTACAAAAAAAAAAAAATCTGATTTTTTCTCAGAATTTTTTTTTTCCTTTGAATTTTTTTTCTTTAAAATTTTTTTTGTTTTTGTTTTTTTTTGCTTATTTTCTCAGAAAATGTTTTTCCTTTGATTTTTTTTCTTTTTAATGTTTTTTTTTTTTCCCAGATTTTTTTTTCTTTGAACTATATCAATAAAAATAGATTCATATCTATGGAGTCCCAAAGAGTATATTCTCTGCTTGAGTCTGTAAAACTGATTTAAAACTGAATCTGAAAAAGGATCACATTGAAATAAGCGAGTAATTTTGGAAAACATAATCATAATTTAAAATAAAGAATGCTTATTGTATGCTTATCATATCCATTTCTGATGTCAGTCATGTTTTGTGGCAAGTTATGAGCATTTTATGAGAAATCCATCACCAACTGATTCAAGCTGGACATCATTTCAGACCAAGCAAGGAACCAATTGACAAGATACATACACATGCAGCAATATAATTTTAACTATTCTGCTTTATGGTGACAACTGAATCCTTCACTATGAACAGAAGACATGTTAAAAATGAGAAATCTCAGCATCATCATCATTAGATTGTAAGAAACTAACATGCTCTGATTCAAAAGGAACCTTTCATGCAACTCTGTTATTTTCCAAATGTCGATTAATCAAAAAATTCTAAATACATTCACCAAACAGTTGATTGCATGAGACACTCTGAAGAAAAAAGGTTCTAAATAGCACCAGATTAGGTATCTTTGGCATGTAACAACAGCAAACCCCTTTAAATGTCTTGATTTGAAAGTCCAGGTGCCAAAACAAAAAGAACAATTTCAGCAGGAAGGGCTTCTTTATGTAGTTATGGTTCTATATTGAACTATTAATAGCCTATCATTAAAGAGCCCTCTTTTGTTAGAGCTAAGGGACCATGCTATTTTCTTTGTATCAAGGAAATATCAGCATGCTTCTTTGATAGTTTGAGGAACAGTTCAAGACAAGGTGCACAAACGAGGCGTGCATTGAACGCATCGCACAAACAGCTGTCCACTATTCTGCAGCTCGAGCGCTTCACTGCTGCATTTGAACGCTTGACAGAATGCAAGAAGAAACGCATTTCATTTACAGACGCGATGCATATGGACATGAAGACTCCAAAACAGTAAACACACGCCCCCGGCGCGCGCTCAGACAGAGAGCCGGTGTCTTACCTTTGGAATTGCTGAATGCGGTGTACCACGATAAGGATATAAGCCCACATAACCCGAATAGTACGACTGTTAGGAAGGTGCCATTTCTGAGCCTCATCTCCGGGTCGTCGCCGGGATCATGTCCGAATCGAACCCGTGTGCTGGAGCGCGTCTGGCGCGTGCGTTGCCGGGGTGCGTCTGTGCGTTAATGACAACAGCGCGCTCATATGAGGGACAGGGGAGGGCTTTGTGTTTACTGCTCCACTGCAAGAGACCGTTTAACAGTGTTGTGAAATGTGCCTGTTCATTCTCATATTGTGCACGCTCGTGCTGGACAGGTTCGGACTCATGGTGCAGTTGCTCCTCCATGCGGTCAAAAACAAAAACACATATCATAAGAGCACTGTAATGTATATATGTTTTATTAATATCAACGAGAGCATATGTGTCACTCAGTGGCGTAGATTCCAGGGGGGTGGGGGGGTAACCCACCTAATAATTAAAACAAGCAAGTACAAGACGGCTCGTAAGGACCTCTAGATGGAGCCATTGACCAATCAGAATCGAGTATTCCAGGCTACCGTGTGATAATATAATATAATATAATATAATATAATAATACACCTAAAAAAAAAAGTGGACTATGGTAACCATAATATTTGCTAAGATGTGATTAATTTGGTAAAATTACAATAGCTATTGTTACTACTGTAAAAAAATAAAAATAAAAATAAAATAATAATGATGATAATTAATGTGGAATGTAAAATGCTGTCAGAATTTTTGTCATTTTAATTTATTTTCTTTTTTTAAAACAGTGGTGAATAATCTAATCTAATATCATATTTTAACATATACCTAATATACCTTAAAAGCTTTCTGTGGTAACCATAATATTTGCTATAATGCGATTAATTTGCTAACATTTCTACAGTTATTGTTACTACAGTAAAAAAATAAATAAAATTGTAAATTGTAAAAAAACAAAATAAATGAATGTGGGATGTAAGATGCTTTTCAGAATCTTTGTCACTTTAATTTCTTTTTTTATATATAACAGTGGTGAATAATATAATATAATGTAATATAATATAATATCCTTTACAAAAAAATTATCTATAGTAACCATAATATCTATGTAAAAACCTAATAAATTAATGTGGGTTGAAAGACGCTTTCAGAATGTTTGCGATTTTAATTTATTTTCTTTTTTGATGACAGTGGTGAATAATATAATATAATATACATTTTAAAAATCACTGTGGTTACCATAATATTTGCCAAAATGTTATAGTTACAGTTATAGTTACTACTGTAAATAATAATAATAATAATAATTAATGTGGGATGTAAAATGCTTTCAAAATCTTTGTCTTTGTAAGTTATTTTCTGTTTTTATGACAGTGGTGAATAATATAATATAATATAATATAATAGGCTTCAATATAATATAATATAATATAATTTTGAAAACGAATAATGCCTGTCTGATCTAATCATTTCTCAAAATCCAGTTCTTCTGAGCATGAGCTTGTATTTTACACAGCCTGTTTTCCACTATGCCTGTCATCCATTGAAATTAGTGTGGTTCCAAGCACTGGAAAGGCTTCCACACTCTTCACTGTAAAGAAAGGGCTTTATGTATTTATATTTAGCCTTTCTAATAAATAATTTCATGATATTAATGTAATGAACATATCTAGAAATATCAAAGATACAATTATTATAGCACCCACATTCTTTTTACAGTTCCTTCAGTCAATGAATATTCATGTTGTGTATAATATTACATTATCATTATGCAGGTAATGTCTGCCAATTCAAAGCTTAAGCAATTAATCACTCATTCTTCTTCACTAATTGGATAATATGTGATCATTTCACAGACCACAGATATAGCATATAGGTTAAAGATTCCTTATCACTCTACTTCATGTACTGTACATATAAATGCATACATTTCAAATGCATACAGACTTGTTCATTGTATTCTCTTTATTATCTGAAAATATAAATATGGCATGCTGTCATTTAGAGTCACCTACAGTGCCCTCCTTTAGCTGATGGTCAAGTGTTTCAATGAAAAGATGTATCTTTCTGATGCTCAGCCCCCTCTACTCCATTAGTGGTCCTTCTCTAAAATACATGTTTAATCTGCCTTTCAATATGGACCTTTTACAGTTTCTTTTACAGCTAGGTAGAGATGAGAGTTATCTTCTCTAATACTGAGATCATGAACATCTATAATGTAAAATCAGACACATGATCTTCAGTTAAAACAACATGATTTCATTCAATACCAAGTTGTTGGAGGTAGACGGACCCTCTACATGAGAATGCGCAGCCATTGCCTTTTAGGGGACAAGACAACAAACAAGTTTTATTGCCACATTTAATAAAAAGAAAAGAAAAGACATAATGGTCACATAACTCTGTGGGCCTCCCATCATTCTCCACCTCTGTTACAGCAGATCTTCATCTTAGGAATAATCATGTGTGTCCTACTGATAAACATTACATTCAATCTATGAAAAATGAGAACAAATGTGGGAGATCCTACAATTGAAAAAGGGTCTATTAATACAATGACACCATCAGCAACAGTGGGAAATGAAAGGTGATATGATTTTAATGAGTTTTTAGAAACCCCAATGTTAAATTGTGTACATCAAATTGTATTAAACATAAAGGAAATACATTTAGTTCACATGACATACGGTAAAATAAAATTAGCATGCACAGATCATGGTAAATACCAGTCAAATTAATCTTAAAATAAAATATATAGTAAACCTATAGCCTATTATCATAATATTAATAGAATATGAATGTTAATACTTATAATGAAGTTCAGTTTAAACAAATAATATAACAGTTGACCTATTAAACATTAATGTAGGCGAGAGAGGTCTTATATTAATGTTGAATTAAGCTTTTACATGTACGGTAAAACTTTATAGTTTTATTCATTTTAAAAAAAATCAAGAAATGATTCAACCTATTTTCTGTCAAACAAACTCTCAGCCCTAAACTGATGCATCTCCGATCGCTATTACAAGTGAAGATTAAGTAATGCTCGTTTGCAGTCATTAAAACTTCATGTTCAGCATCACTGAAATATGGCACGCCTTTCTTCTTAGTGTCTGTTGCTATGGTGACTCGAGAATTCGGCAATCTGCTGAGAATGCCTTTCCGAGTTCACTGTGAATGCGCACAAACTCTGAGTTTCAAACTCATGGTTGAGTGAACTAACCCCGTGTAATCAACCGAGAGTTCAGGGTTTATGTCAGGGTAATGTAACCTTGCTTTCTGGAATAGCCCTCTGCAGGGGCGTGTCCAGGATTTTTTGCCAGGGGTGGCAAGAGTAGAGTGAGGGGTGGCAGCCAATAATTTCATCTGGTTTGGGGAACATTGTTATGGATCATGCGCGATACGGATGGGTTAAGCCATTGCGCACAGTCTCCATAACGCGAGCGGGGTCCGAGTTGGGGTGGTAAAGCTCATTTTTAGGGTGGTAGCTGCCACCCCATGCCACCCTTCTGGCCCCACCACTGCTCCTCTGAAAATCTAAAGGAGATGCAGTTGCAATATTGCTTTGGCTGCTCAAACCTTCTTAACTGATTGAATTAATTACTTCCCTTCAGTGATGACAGCTAATGGCATAAATCCTATTAGTGTAAAACACAACAATCATCACTACACATTTTCACTGCATGCGCATACAGCTGTTGTATAATTAGTCTGTTTTAAATAACATTTGTTTATGTGATTTTGTTCCATTTACACTTATGAAATTAATTAATTTATTAATTAATATTAATATGCACAAATTTAAATTAGTCAAAACAAAGTTTTTAACTTTTTAACAGATTAAGGTATGCTCATAGACACCTAAGAGTAGATGGCATTTGATCATTGGTGTAATCAGCAACTGCACACAACTTACAAAACACTTTTATCTACAGATGTCATAGAAAAGGCTTGGTTTCAGGTTATATATGTATGTACACAGTTTAAATGTCTGAATTAAACCTCTTCATTTAAATATGACAGTAGGCAAAGATAAATAATTAATAGCAGGAACCTTCATCTTTCAAACTTAACACAGGTCACCAGTTTAACATTTACATGTGGCCACTAACCTGATTCAACTGTCTTAAAATTGTGCTTTTAATTTAAAGTAATAATATGATAATTTGAGAGATCTGAGATATTTATATAGTTGTTAAATACAACAGATTATTTGTGAGGGAATACGATGTCATTTTTAATGTTGTTAGATTGCAGTGATGTTGCATGTAAACAATGGAAATCATATGACGCATGTGAGTCAGAGTCAGGTGACAGAGTCATTCCCTCTCGCTACTCCAGAATGACAACTTTCTTTCCGCACTAAGAAAGTTCTTGTGGTTTCTAGAATAGAGGGCGACATCACATCTGTCAACATGATGAAATGTTTTTAAAATTCAGGTAAGGGAACATGTACTTCGTTGTGCTGCCTAAAACCAAACTAAAAAGTTGAAATGGTATGCTACATTTAACAACAAAGTTGAAATGAGATCAGTTTGCTTATATGGGTTAATATTATATTCAGAGGTAACTTTATATTAAAAGTGTATTTACTTATATTAAAAATAATAATAATAATTCACAATCAATAACAAATGCACTAATTATTGTAAAAAAATAATACAATACTTAAAGGGATAGTTCATCCAAAAATGAAAATTCTCTCATCATTTACTCACCATCATGCCATCCCAGATGTTTATGACTCTCTTTCTTCTGTTGAAAACAAGCGAAGATTTTTAGCTCTGTCGATCCATACACTGCAAGTGAATGGTGGTCAGAACTTTGAAGCTCAAAAAGTACATATAGGCAGCATAAATGTAATCCATACGACTCCAGTGGTTAAATCTATATCTTCAGAAGTGATATCATAGGTGTGGATGAGAAACAGATCAATATTTAAGTCCTTTTTTTACTATAAATTATCCTCCCTGCCCATTAGGCGGCAGTATGCACAAAGAATGCGAATTGCCAAAGACAAAAGAAGAATGTGAAAGTGAAAGGGGAGATTTATCGTAAAAAAAAAAGTTTCTCACCCACACTTATATTGCTTCTGAATATATGGATTTAACCACTGGAGTCTTATGGACAGTGTTCGAATTGAGGGGGGTTTGGGGGGTGTCAAAATTTTAAAAAATTATTTATTTAACACTATATGTTAGCTCACTATCAAACATTTGTAAAGTTACTACATGGATCCTATATGGAAAAATATCTTTGTCTAATTATTATGTTGTGCTTGTGACAAGGGCCCTACCTCAATATCTTTAAATACGCAAGCCATGTTGATAAACTACAGGCATATGAGAGAAAACAATTCATTAAGGTATAATAAAGTCTATATATTTGAGCAACTTCATATTTATAGCTCTAGGAAACAAAATGCATCTCAGCCATGGTGACCACATTTTAAATTCTACAAATTATAGTCTGTTATTAAGCCTATAACATCTTACAATTCATCTGCAATTCATTAAAATATCAAAATTACTCATTTTAATCAATATATCAAATTATTCTGTGAATTTTTGTAAGGTATTCCCATAGGGGTTCTTGGGGAGTCGTACGTGCGTCTGATGTAATTATTCAGTACTTTGGGGGGGGGACACTTCGAACACTGCTTATGGATTACTTTTATGCTGCCTTTTTTTATTTTTTGGGTCTTCAATGTTTTAGCTACCATTTATTTGCATTGTATGGACCTAAAGAGCTGAGATATTCTTCTAAAAATCTTTGTATTTTGCTGAAGAAAGAAAGTCATACACGTCTGGGACGGCATGAGGGTGAGTAAATGATGAGAGAATTTTCATTTTTTGGTGAACTATTCCTTTAAAGAATATTAAAACAAACAAAAAATTTAAACTTAAAATCATATTAAATTATGATGATTATTATTCAGTACACAGACATTGCTAGAATTGTGGCCATAATAAATTACATTTTTATTATTACTATTAGGTTTGATATTTTTTCAACATTAATTAGAAATCATTATATAATACTCCATCCATTTTATACACTCTATGGTGTATTTAAGAATTCTTTAAAATTGCAGAGTTAAAATTTAATCCAGTAAAACAGGTCAGACTATATAGCCATCTGAAAATGTTATCAAGGGAGCCATGCTACTTATTACATGCCTACTCTTATTCATGATGACAGAGCACTTTATTTAGCCAGTACCTGTAGCAGAAATAAATCACCCACCACACACTCCGCACATATCAAATTTATGTGGGTTAGTGGAGCTTGCAAGATGGATGTCTTGATTTCATGCTCACAGCCTCTGACACAGCTATATTTCTGTAGTTACATTAGTATCGTAACCAGTGTTAGGTAAGTTACTCTAAAAAAGTAATTAATTACTAACTACTAATTACATCATCTACAGTGTAACTAGATTACTGTACTAACTACTCTGTCTGAAAAGTAATTGCATTACTTATTACTAATTACTTTCTAAAACCCTGATCAACCTTGACCAGATGAAAAATACAAGGATAGACATGAGACTTTTCTTTTAATTCCTTCAAATAAATCATATAAAATCAAATAAATTATTCATGAACTGGCCAAAGAATTTAAGGGGGCAGCGTTAAATTAGAAAACATATATGTTAGGGCGTGCTGAGTGACTCCAGCCAGGTCTCCTAAGCAACCAAATTGGCACGGTTGCTAGGCAGGGTAGAGTCACATGGGGTAACCTCCTTGTGATCGCTATAATGTGGTTCGTTCTCGGTGGGGCGCGTGGTGAGATGAGCGTGGATGCCGTGGTGGATGGCGTGAAGCCTCCACACATGCTATGTCTCCGTAGCAACGCGCTCAACAAGCCACGTGATAAGAGGCGCGGGTTGACGGTCTCAGACGCAGAGGCAGCCGGGATTCGTCCTCCGCCACCCGGATTGAGGCGAATCACTACGCGACCACGAGGACTTAAAAGTGCATTGGGAATTGGGCATTCCAAATTGGGTGAAAATAACCCAACCCATTACAAAAAAAAATTATAAATAAAAAATATATGTTAAAATTAGATGTTAAATTTCGATTTTAAATTCACTATTGTTTTATATAGAATTGTTCTATAGTCTATACAGTATTTAACACAATTACATCAGAAGTAACTGTAATTAAATTACTGAAAAATTAAGAGTAATCCCTTACTTTACTTTTGAATGAAAAAGTAATTTAATTATAGTAATTAATTACTTAGTAACGCATTACACCCAACACTGATCGTAACGATAAACATTTACTCAAGAAAACAAAATGATCTTGTTACATATATAAATAAATGGTTATATAACCCCAGAATAAACATTTTAACATTGTTTGACTTTTCATATTGGCTGTTTCTGTTGAAATTAAATGACTCAAGGGGGAAAAGCAGTAGATTGTTTGTGTAACTTTTCCTGTCTCAAAATGACCAGGTTGGAAAAAAAAAAAAGTAGCAGGAATGGTCATTTACAAACCAATTTGTAGAAATAGTGTAGCAAGAAAACAAACAAACAAAAAAATGGGAGATTAAATGACATTCACAATGCCATGTTAGTGGTTATTAATAATAAACAGTAGGCGGGGCTGTAAAGATAATTGTGTTTTCATTGGCATTCATCCAATGTATGAGTTCAGAGGGAATTTCCCCTCACATATTTTAATTCCCCTGATCACTGACGCTCGTCCATTCTGTTTTCAAATCTAATTCACATGATCACAAGACAACATGAACCTTGCACTGCGATGTCGGTGGATATCCCCTTCAGTCAAGGAGCGCATGGACACGCCCCTAAACTTGCGCTCTCTTCAACGATTAGCTGATTCCCCGCCTTAATTTGCATATGACGCTCGACTCGTATATCTAAAGAAGCGTATTTTCTGCTGCGCAACACGTACTGCGGTTGGATTTCAGTCGCGAGTTTTTGTCGGCAAGAATCGCTACTATGTCGTTGACAATAAAAGCTTACCTTCTCGGCAAGGACGACTGCAATAAGGAGATCCGTCGCTTTGCTGTGGAGCATGTCTCAACAAGTTTTGAGTATTTGAAACAAAAATTGCTCGATGTTTTTGTCGGTCTCAGGACTGCGCCGTTTCAAATGCACTACAAAGGTAAGTCATATTTAGGGGTTCAAGCAGGAAGTGCTAGAAACCCTATTGTATTTGCTCAGATTTTATTATTATTATTATTATTATTTTCTGTTTTGAAACTGATTGTGGAGCCCAAACCGTAAGGCCTAGAGACATAAAACTTCGTGTGAAGGTAGTACTCCCTCTCGCTACTCAGGCGCAAAGTCTCGCCCCGATCGGCCTGACGGTGGCGCTATAGTGATCAAAACAAAAAGTTTAACATTTTGGCCCATAACTCTTAAACCGTATGCCAGAGACTCCAGTGCCTTACATCATTGTGAGCTGTGGCTCAAGGCGAACAAAACCTATATCTCCTATTTCATTTCCGTGATATTATTTATTTATATATTTTTTATTTTATTTTTTATTGCAAAACCTACTTTTGCGAACTAGTCCTAGGCTGAACGTCCGATCGGGACAAAATATTCTATGGAGTCTAAATATCAATATTTATATATATATAAAAGTTTGAACTTTCGATTCACGGTAGCTACCACACTCCAAAATAAAAGTGGGCGTGGCCACTTTTACCTAAATGGCTATAACTCTTGAAGAATTGAGAGATTTTCACCAAAACTGATGTTCTTTTCTCCTCAGTTTGGCATGCCCAATTCCCAATGTGCTCTAAGTCCTCGTGGTGGCATAGTGACTCGCCTCAATCCTGTTGGCGGAGGAGGAATCTCAGTTGCCAATCCGTGCATCTTGTCACGTGGCTTGTTGAACGCGTTACCGCGGAGACCTAGCGCGTGTGGAGACTCACGCTATTCTCCGCGGCATCCACGCACAACTCACCACACGCCCCACTGAGAGCAAACCACATTATAGCAACCACGAGGAGGTTACCCCAAGTGACTCTACCCAACAGTAAAAACCGTTGGTCCGATTGACTTTGCAAGCAGTGTGTGTGTGTCTTAGCTGCCATCATTGTCTATGAGGACATTTGCATATGTTGAGAAACATGGCCGCCATCGGCCAGTCAGCTTTCAGCAGCTATTAGACAAGGTTAACGAAACTCGATCAAAACAAAATTCGGTGGACCTATTTGACTCTTGGCCTAAGAGGTCTGTACAAAGTTTTAAAAAATCAGCCACTGGGAGGCACTAGCACGATTTTTGTGCGTGTTAACGGTTTTATATAACGCAGTGTTTTCAAAAAGCACAAGTAATTCATATCATATGATAGCTCTTCTCATTCTGAACAACTCTGCCTCAAGAACCATTGGTGTAAGTCAAACCGTTCGTTAAATATTTGAGATTATGTTAAAAACCTACTTTTGCGAACTAGTCCTAGGTTTTTCACTCGATTCAAATGAAACCAGTGCCATAAGATTCTCTGGAGTCTTGATCAATAATTATTAAAAAAAAATATATATATTTTACATTTGATTATACGTGTTGATGGCATGCCAACATACATGTAGTGAACTCTGCCATTTTACTTAAATAGCTATAACTCTTAAACGGAATGAGATATTTGCATGAAATTCGACACACTTATGTAAGGGCTCATTCTGAGGACACACATACACACACAAAGAAATAGGGCTTAGCCACTTGGTGGCGCTATAAAAATAGCTAAATGTAAAATGACTAACAATGAGACCCGTATTCCCATCGAGTTGGCATTTTGTATTCAATTTGTGCATTGTCTTTGTTGCATATTGTTTAAGAAATGCTTAATATAATGCAGAACATGGGCTTAAAGGCCCTACGGTGCTTGCAGCTATATTTATATTTGTATTTCATTAACAAATGTATGATTATCGTTTCTCAATTTTGATACTTTTAAAATAGCTTTGATGTCTTGTTGAAAAGGGACATTATAAACTTTGGCACCTTACGAAAATAAATGGTCTACTAATAAAAAAATGGACTTATAAATGTAGTTTCTCAGGTCTTATATTTTTTAGAAGTAGACACAAATGTGATGCATTAATTATGAGCTGTGCATCTCATTAAACAGAACACTAATGGTGGAATAGCTTTCCTTGCATACACTTTTACATACTAATGAACATGGAAAAGTCAAATAAGCAATAAGAACATGTTCTACAGTGTTTTTACTGTGTAAGTTTTACTCTGTATGACAAAATCCTTGTTTTTCTTGACCTGTAGACGAGGATGGTGACATGATCGCTTTCTCTTCTGATGCCGAGCTCATGATGGGTTTGGCTTTGGTGAAGGATGACACCTTCCGTCTTTTCATCAAGCGTAAGTAGCATACAAGACACTTTATTATGGTAAGGCCTGAGCAAAGCTTTATAGATGAATATACTATACACTTATCAGTAGAGTTTAATATTAATTGCATGATTTTAGTGCTATTTAAGAGGATAAGATCATTCAGCTACAAGTATGAATTTATTACACCATCAAAATTGACATCTGTTGCAATTCATACAACTCTAGATCTCATACCTCTATCTAAAGTAGGCTTTTTTTTTAGTATACGATACTTTTGTGCAGTTTAACATGCAGCTTTTGCACTGAAAAAGGACAGCAGTTCTGAATAAAATAAACAATATTGGTTTATTTTAACATTTAATAGCTATATCTGTGAATTTCAGAGATTAGTATTGGTTAAAAATAAGTTTTATAAGATATATTATTTCATCAGAGAGTATATTATATAGAACCGTCATTGTATATGGCAGTGAGACAGCAGACAAGGCAATCACTCAAGGTCTCACATTTCGTAATTGTATAGTAGAAGCCTGGCTATGTAATGTATTATTTTACCTAGTCAGGACGTTCCAGGTATTTGTTATTATTCTTCAATTATTGTATTGCTTCGTGGCATTTGAGGCTAGCTTGTGTGTGAGATCATTTAATTTGTGTGTTTTCAGCTACCTGTAATGGTAATTGCCACTTACATACAATGTTATTAAAAAGTCCCGGGCTTATAATAGCATGAAGGTGACTTTGTGTGTTTTGAGGTTTTAAAGGCAGAAATATGAAGCTTATCATTTTATAAAAGCCCTTACATTAATCCTTCTGGTAAAACTCATGTATTATTTAAGCTGTAAAGTTGTTTAAATCGTAATTTTTATGGTCATTTTTGGGTTTAAGCATTACGTCTTCATAGTAACTGAAGTTGTTAAATTGGATATAAGTTTACACAGAAAAGGTTAGTAAGCGATTTTATCACACTAAAATCATGTTAACGCATATTGTTCACGTCTTGCGGCTATACATTTGAAACAGTGAGTATTTTAACGTTTACGGATTGGCCCTACTCACTTCCATTGTGGGTTGCCTCACTGTAACACACATATTTATTTTTTTAAGAAAAGGATGGAGAAGTCGACACATTTTTGTGGTAATCAACATTATGCCACGAATGCTGTAGATTGAGCTTAACTTGTTTAGAACCTGTAATATTCCTTTAATGATAATTCTATTTTTTCCCCTTGCAGTAAGAAAGGAGCACAAATGTGACCCCTCACCTCATGGATTCCCTGGATTCTCATTCACTGTGCCTCATGGAGCCCCCCACTTTAGCCCTCCAGGGCCGAATCACATGGGCCCACCAGGATCACCTCATATGGGCCCTCCGGGACCACCTCATATGGGGCCTTCCCCTCATCACCCTCCAATGGTGCATTCAGGAGTGACCTGCGATGGGTGTGAGGGACCGGTGGCTGGAACACGTTTCAAGTGCACCGTTTGCCCCGATTATGACTTGTGCTCTAGCTGCCAGGGCAAAGGTCTCCATAAGGAGCATTCTCTGATACCCATCTTTCACCCTATGGCCAACATGTTTGAGGTGAATAGCTGTTTTTCAAGTGTTATGTTACTGCAACTTAACAGTGTTGGAGAAGCTACTTTCGAAACTGTAGCTTCCCAAGCTACTCATAAGCAGCTAAACTACAGTCAAACTACCCTGTAAAAAAAAGTTAGCTACACTAAAAGCCATCAACAAAAAGTAGCTAACTACTTAAGGAAGAACATCTATTTTAATAAATAACAGATGATCAGACGATATTATTTTAATTCTGGAATCTGAACGGTATTTATCTAGCTTAAAATCAAAGCTGATCTCAATTAGGGTGACATTAAACAAATTTAATTTGAATTGATCATAATATATTAAATAATAAAACTACAAAACATAATATTTTAGGGGCCTGGGTAGCTCAGCGAGTAAAGACGCTGATTACCACCCCTGGAGTCACGAGTTCGAATCTCAGAGCGTGCTGAGTGAAGCCTCCACGCGCGCTATGTCTCCGCAGTAACTCGCTCAACAAGCCACGTGATAAGATGCGCGGATTGACGTCTCAGACACGGAGGCAACTGAGATTCGTCCTCCGCCACCCGGATTGAGGTGAGTCACTACGCCACCACGAGGACTTAGAGCGCATTGAGAATTGGGCATTCCAAATTGGGGAGAAAAAACAAAATAACATAATATTTTATATAATTGAGTCAAAAACATTGTAATAATCAATTAACTAAATAGTTTAAAAAAGTATCAAAGAGACTTCTGTGCAGGGGCTCATGTGAATCTGTTAATCGTTTATTTGAAATGATTCATTTACATCAGTGGTTTGCCCCCACTGTCCAAGACAATATTCGAAGCCCCAGAAACCCCAGAGTATCAATCGATTCAAACACTTTTCACAATAAATTTCGGGTTCCCAGACGTTTCAGAAACTGTTAGCTTATATGTTGTAGGCATACATCATCAATCTCAGCATTTAAATGAAGATATGATTTTTTTTAATAGAATTCATTTTAAATTATTTCAAGTCATCTCGAGGCAACCTTTAAAAGTTTGCTGAGGCCCCTGGCCCTCTGGTTGAGAACATTGACATGTACTTTCCAAACTAAACAATTTACTCAAATTAATTTGACTTCCTGACGCTACATAAAAGGGAATCGCTGAATCGTTTATTTTAATTGGTCCATTAATAAGAACCATCTGAATGAGCCGATTCACTTCCCAAAAATAAAACTGAGAAAGAGAAAGGTGTTTTTTTAGGTGAGCATGTTTGATCACTGCTTCGCCTAGCTTTGCTGATTGCTGCGTGTGCTATACATATACACATAACACTGTTAATTGTTGGAAAAAGTAGCTTGTTATTATAAAATCTACACTTATGCAAATAGCTGACCTACAGTCACACTTCTGAATTTAGTAGTATAAAGTTAGTAGTGTCGCTACTTTTAGTTAGCATTGCAAACAACAAAATTTCTTGTCTCTTTATTGTTTTTTAAAAAGGCGTTCAGAAATAAGTCTGATTGCATATAATTTTTTTTGTGCAGCAGCTCCCTCGTGGGAAGATTTGGCGCAAGATGAGACGCTGCATGTGGGCAAATGCTCATACTCAGGCTCAAGCTCAGGCCCAAAGCCAGGCTCAGCCCAGTCCATCTGGAGTCCAGAAAAATCAGGATTCCTCCAAAAACATGGGAGAGAATGGTGAGATACTGTCGCTCAATGTGGCCATTAAGCAGATAATTCTTCCTTCAGCTTTTTTTCATCACCTGCTTTTGGTGGCATCTGAATATTTCTCAACCATTTTATTTTTAATCCACAGGTGCAACTCCCTTTTCCCAGGCTAATGTGGAGTACCTGAAGAACATTGGAGAGGAAGTGGCTGCCATGTTGAGTCCTCTTGGTAAGCCCATTGTTTTTGTTTAAAATTGTGAGTTCTGTGTACTTGTTTGATGACCGTGTTGGCTAAACCCTTTGAAACAAAAACGCTTCTTTGCAGGCATAGATGTGGATATTGATGTTGAGCATGAAGGGAAGCGGACCAAAGTTACACCAACTCCTCCTACCTCCAGTGGTTCACCTAGTGGCCGGAGTGACAGTGGATCCATAGGGCTTCTTTCCAGAGGGTCAGGTCCAGGGAGTCAGGCTTCTGAAGAGATTATCAGTAAGGGAACAAAGGTAACTTGCCAAGATATCCAAGCAGTATTGGAAGCGCCAATAGTATAAAGTTCCATGATTGCAGTGTCTTAAATTTTCAGAGCCAAAGTGATCAAGTTAATATTGGAGCCTCAAGAATACAATAGCTTACGGGGGCCTGGGATGCTCAGTGGTAAAGACGCTGGCTACCACCCCTGGAGTTCGCTAGTTCGAATCCCAGGGCATGCTGAGTGACTCCAGTCAGGTCTCCTAAGCAACCAAATTGGCCCAGTTGCTAGGGAGGGTAGAGTCACATGGGGTAACCTCCTCGTGGTCGCTATAATGTGGTTCATTCTCGGTGGGGCGCGTGGTGAGTTGAGCGTGGATGCCGCGGTGGATGGCATGAAGCCTCCAAACGTGCTATGTCTCCGTGGCAGCGCGCTCAACAAGCCACGTGATAAGATGGCACGGGTTGAGGGTCTCAGATGCGGAGGCAGCTGGAATTTGTCCTCCGCCACCCGGATTGAGGCGAATCACTATGTGACCACGAGGACTTAAAAGCACATTGGGAATTGGGCATTCCAAATTGGAAAAAAAAGAATACAATAGCTTCTTAAGAAATGTGATGGCCTACCAGTCTCAGAAATTAACTTTTTTTTTTATTTTATTTTTTTTAATGAAAGACCATTTTTTCTAACCATATTTAACCAAAAATATACTGTCATCTTTTTATGTCTAATATTAATGCGATAATGGGTTTAACTAGGCTTAGAATAGAATAAGAATTATGTCAGATTTTATTGAGAGTCCATTATGGGGGCCCCATTTTTGAATTTTGGGGGCATTTTTGTCACTTTTGATAGTAATTTTGCCCAAAGCCCTAGTTAATATCTAGAGATGCATTGATGTCAGCCAATAAAACTATTAGCTGTGCTATTGGACATTGGCCAATTGTTGAAATACAACAGATGATGAATGCTGATTGTTTCCTATCAATCAAAAGAGGGTGGAAAAATGCATCAGACAATTAGCTCACAACTTGTGCTGTGTGAAAGAAAATGTCTCTTGTGTGGAATTACATTGAATTGGGTGACAATGACAGCAGAGTTGCAATTTGTAAGCTTTAAACTGCTAGAATTTCACGAGGTGAAAAAATCTAAACTAAATTTGATTACTCTCCACACAGCAAGGAATATGATGAGCTTGTTAAAGCTAAAGCGGAGGCTGCTTCAGCTAAAAAGAGACAAGCTTTATCATTCAGATGCCCACACATCCTATTAACATGCATTACTTTTAATGATGTAAAGGGGCAGAAAGACCAAGGAAGTGATGAGGAATGGACTTATCTGAGCTCTAAAGAGGTAGACCCCTCCACAGGAGAGTTGCAGTTACTCAGGATTGAGCAGGATGGGATGGATGATGCTCCAGCTCCGCTAAGTACTGCCTCAAGCGCAAGCTCCACCACCACACAGGGCCCCACCGGTCTGCTTGAAGCAGCGCTCTACCCACATCTTCCTCAAGGTAAAAAGCTTCATCACTGGGCCAAAAAAACAAATCCAATTTTCAATTGAGATTTCTACAGTTCTTAGCAAACCAAAAAATGTCATGGAACCCAATTTTTTATCTTCTCTTTCTATCAGATGCAGACCCCAGGCTGGTAGAGTCCCTTTCTCAGATGCTCTCCATGGGCTTCACAGATGAAGGTGGCTGGCTAACCAGACTGCTCCAGACCAAGAGTTATGACATCGGAGCTGCTCTCGACACCATCCAGTACCCCAAATCGACTAGCCCACAGAAGTAAAGGAGAAATACAGGAATACAGAAGACCTGGGCCATATTTACTCAGTTGTGGTTGAATACTATAGCATTTTCTATTAACTCTGCCTTTCCATACTTTTTAAATGGCAAATTCTTGTTGTAATATTAACAATATTAGTGACTCAGGGGACTAGCATTTAAATAGATTTTTTGGGCAGTTCTATTCAACATTTCTTAAACTAGCATAATAATGTAAGACTTTGTTAGCTTTACACCATATATACATTTAAGTTGTTGATTAATGGCATTTAAGTAGAATTCTGGAATGGCAATTTATCTGTTTGCATTTACCAATTTTATCTATATGCATTTACTTAACCGAACACTTTTTAAAAAGCAGAAAACGGGGGTATTTTTATTGTTGGTTAGAATAAACAGAAGGAATCAGGTAAATATTAGGTCTTCTAAAATTCCTGTACTTTCTATACTTAATAAAATGCTTCTCTAAAATGTGTGGTTGGATTATTTTGAAATGTGCAATTTTAACTGTTTAAGAAAATCTTATTTAGTGAGGTACTTAAATAATGAAATCAAACCGAGAATATAACACTAAACTTAATTTGCTAAACATCCTTGAATCATAACTGTTCTATTAGAACAATTGCTAAAATGTGTCATCAAAGTCTTCATCAGTGAAGAAAAGGGTTTTAAAAGAAAGGCTTGGATATGGCCTGTTGGTCAGTGAAACAGCATTTTTAAAACCAGCTGGCTTCGAGATAAAGGTACACTATATGGCCAAAGGTTTGTGGACACCATTTGTGCTTGATGAACATTTGATTTAAAAACCTTAGGCATCAATTTCCCCCTTTGCTGTAATAACAGCTTCCACTCTTTTGGGAAGGCTTTCCACTATACTGTATATTGTAACATGGCTGCAGGGATTTGCTCTCATTCAGACACAAGGCTATCAGTGAGGTCAGGAACTGTTGGTCGATGGGGTCTGACTTAAGTTGCTGTTCCAGTTCACTCCAAAAGTGATCAGTTGGGTTCAGGTCTGGGCTTTGTGCAGGCCAGTCAATTTCTTCCATTCCAGACACAGTAAACCATTTCTTTATGGACCTCACTTGTTCACAGGGGCATTGTCATACTGGAACAGAATAGGGCTATCCCCAAACAGTTGCCACAAATTTGGAAGCACGCAAAGCCCAAGCCATTACATAAAGAAACATTAAGATTTTTCTTTACTGGATTTAATGGAGTAACCAAATTCATTAATTAGAAGGGGGTGTCCACAAACTTCTGGCCATATAGTGTATGACTGTTGGTTTGATTGGAAGAACTTCCATCCACATGGATGTTCCCAACAGACTTCTGCCTCTCCAAAACACCAGTGATATCCAGCGGACATCTGCACTCTTCAGTGTCTGTAAGTTCTTCTGTGGAGGGGTAAGTTGATAAATGATGGGCTTGATAACTATCACCTTCGTCTTCTTCCTGAGTGGGGATGGCTGTGAGGAATTTATTCCATTTGGAGTCTTCTCAAGCTTGGATTCACCAAAGTTCTGAACAGAAGGTGGTACAGAAGGATCCTTGCCATGCAATGGAAGATGTTTGCTTACCTCAACAGTTGGTGGTTTATAAGAAGATTTATACTGCCCTTTACTCGAGTTAGCAACTGTGTAAATGGAACTCACCCTCATGCCATACCAGATGTGTCTGACTTTTTGTCTTCTGCTAAAAACAAAGACTTTTAGAAGATTATTTCTGCTCTGTAGGACCATATAATGCAAGTGAATAGTGACTAATAGTTTGAAGCTCCAAAAAGCACATAAAGACAGCATGAAAGTAATCCAATGACTCCAGTGGTTAATTCCATGTCCTCTGAAGCGATATGATAGGTATGGGTGAGAAACAGATTAAAATTGAAGTCCTTTTTTTACTATAAATCTCCACTTTATTTTGCCTTTATGTGCCTTTTGGAGCCTATAGAACGGAGATATTTTTCTAAAAAT
This sequence comes from Myxocyprinus asiaticus, assembly GCF_019703515.2. Classification (NCBI taxonomy): domain Eukaryota; kingdom Metazoa; phylum Chordata; class Actinopteri; order Cypriniformes; family Catostomidae; genus Myxocyprinus; species Myxocyprinus asiaticus. Next base: position 6,865,596 of record NC_059365.1, on the reverse strand, counting down.
CTTTTTTGTGTTCTGCAGAAGAAAGAAAGTCATACACATCTGGGATGGCATTAGTGAGAAAATGAAAAGAGAATTTTCATTTTTGGGTGGACGATCTCTTTTCTCGGTATAAGGACAGTTCTAATCCATAGCTTTACTGGCACTGTGTTTCCTAAATGAGGTATTTAACCCAGTATTTTGGAGCATTTTTATTCAGTATCTGAGCCAAAATAGTTTTACTTGATGCGATTGTCCCTTAACCCCCTGACGACCAGTTCACCCTCCATCCTCATCCTCATCATTACCATAAGGGCACAAACAGACTTCAGTGTGGAGGTTTTCTTCCTTTTTCTGTTCAGGAACAAATTATGATAAACATTGTTTGATGAAGATGTTTGACAGTCTGAATATACAATACAAATTACACACAATTTTTACTCTAACATCCAGAAGTGATGTTATAAGATTCCATCAACAAGCAATTTGTCCGTTCACAGAAAACTTCTTTGTGACATGGTGCAATCACAGTCAATCAGAACACATCTGATGTTTATTGTACAGTTATAATGAGCAGAATTTTGGACCAACAAAATTTCACAATGAGTGGGGTTACCCAGTGCAATGCTGCAGAAATAGAAACCAACCGATCGATAAAGTTTCTTATCATTTGTCGTGGCTGGCAGGACAAAAATGAAATGCTTTATTTGGCAAGTATTGATGGAATATGGATGCATTAACATGCAACTGACCTACTTCTTTGGCTCCTGAATGGTCTCTTTCTGTGAAAACATTCTCCTCTTCTTCATCTTAGTCTCCAATCGGGCCCTCATATGTTTGAGCAGTGTATGTAGTCCAGCGGATAACAGCCGTGAACCCCTGCTATAGGAAGAGAACAGTTATAAAGCCAATGCAGCTAATAATACAGAAATCAATGTATTAATTGTTAATCCAAATGTTATTTCTGAGCTCCTCTTAATACTGGACATTGGTGCTTTACCTGTGATTCATCATTTTTATGAAGATCTTCATGAACCCCATTATTATACTCTTCCTCTTGCTCCCTTTAAAACAGTGTGATAGTCATAACAAAACCACATGAATCTATACTTTATTAATTTTTTTATTTTTTATTTTGTGCTATCATGTTATACAAACAGTTGACATGTCTTGTTGAAACAGGAAGTTGAGATCTTTTTTTTTTTAAATAGCCAGTGGCTTTTAGATTACATCACAGCTATGGACTTGATTTACTACTTGCTATTATTGGACAGAAGTAGGTGGTGTTAAGACATTCTCGTTCTAGAGAGTATTTTATTGGTCAAAATGAATGACTGAGTCATAAATATTTTTGGTGCACACACACACACACACACACACACACACACACACACACACACACACATATATATATATATATATATATATATATATATATATATATATATATATATATATATATATATAGTTGTATTGTATGTAAGTATATCTGCTATTGGTGAAGTTGTTCAACAAGTACACTAGCACAGCGTTTCTCAAACTGGGGTCCGTGGACCCCTGGGGGTCAGGCTTTCAAATAGCCTGGGGGGTCCGTGGAAAATCCCTGAATTGTGAACATTGTGTTGCAATGTTGTAATCAAATTAGTAATAAAAAAGCAATAAAAAAACTACTCAATCTAAAGCTGTTGACTAGTATAAAAATATAACATAATAGAAGTTTAGAACAATTTCTGACTGTATATACTCATGATTATTTTGTTTAATCTTGCAAAAGTATGCTACTGTCATATTATAAGTTAGTATAATATGATGATTGACAATCCAGCTTCACATCAAATGCGATAATATACATTGATCAGCCACAACATCAAAACCACCTGCCTAATATTGTGTAGGTCCCCCTCGTGCAACCAAAACTGCACCAACCCACATCAGCATTCTGAGATGATATTCTTCTCATCACAATTGTACAGAGCGGTTATCTGAGTTACTGTAGACTTTGTCAGTTCAAACCAGTCTGGCCATTCTCTGTTGACCTCTCTCATCAACAAGGCGTTTCCATCCACAGAACTGCCGCTCACTGGATGTTTTTTGTTTTTGGCACCATTCGGAGTAAATTCTAGAGACTGCTGTGTGTGAATCAGTTGTGTAGAGATCAGCAGTTACAGAAATACTCAAACCAGCCCATCTGGCACCGTGGTTTGAGTATTCTGCAGGTCGGTGCTGTTTTGGCGGCACGAGGGGGGCCTACACAATATTAGGCAGGTGGTTTTAATGTTTGGACTGATCAGTGTATTTCCTATAACAGTGATCCTTAAACAAACCATATGTCTAAACGTGTTGCTCAATATTAGTTCATTTCATTGTATTTATTCAGTATGTATAATTTTCCACTTTAGTATAACTGTCATTTATGTATATATAAATCACATCCTGTTCACTAAATATTTTTGGTGCATATATATACTGTATAAACAGCTCTGGAAAAAATTAAGAGACCACTCCAAATGTTCAGTTTCTCTGGATTTACTATTTATAGATATGTGTTTGTGTAAAATGAACATTTTTGTTTTATTCTATAAACTACTGACAAAATTTCTCCCAAATTCCAAATAAAAATATTGTCATTTAGAGCATTTATTTGCAGAAAATGACAACTGGTCAAAATAATAATATTAAAAAGATGCAGTGTTTTCAGACCTCAAATAATGCAAAGAAAACAAGTTCATATTCATTTTTAAACAACACAATACTAATGTTTTAACTTCAGTTCAGAAATCAATATTTGGTGGAATAACCCTGATTTTCAATCACAGCTTTCATGTGTCTTTGCATGCTCTCTACCAGTCTTTCACGTTGCTGTTGGGTGATTTTATGCCCCTCCTGGCTCAAAAATTCAAGCAGGACTTCAACAGACACTGGAATGGAATGGCTGCCATACATGTAGAGATGCTGATTTAAGAAACATTTGAAGTGGTCTCTTAATTTTTTACAGAGCTTTATATTAGTAAATGGGTCAATGACGTGAAGCTCAATTTTTTGTCCATGTCTAATAAATTATTAAAAACTCAATTCACACTAAACAATTACTTGAATACACCTTTTCTGTGACAAACATGTTTTCAGTTACTGAGTTTGAAGTCATTTTGATATTTTTTTCTGGGGCTTAACGTAAAAAATGTCATGTGGTGTAACCGTCCAGAGACGGTAAAAAAGAGGAATAAGCCGTGAAATTATTATTATAATTTTCTTTTTAAATATTATTAAAATCCAAAAAACATTTGTCCACCAAATCAAAGTCATGTGGTGTAACTAACATGTAGGTAACAATTTTGTTGTCATGTGACAAAAATCATAAAACAGAGAAGACCTCTTTAGACCCACAAGACTGTGTGAAGTTTTAAAAACAAATCACTATTTTGTCAAATCATTAAATATCAATATTTTGAGATTTTTATGAAAACACTCATTTTGTTCAGATCATTTGGTGTAACCATGAGAAAACTTCTTGACATAAAAAGGCATGATATTTGTAAAAATTATTTTTTCACATTGAAACACGTTTGAAAACTTTTCTGAAATGAATGATTAATCTGCGGACACTTACTCCATGGAAAATAGTGCATGGAAACTATTTTAATACCTTTTATGTGGTTACACCACATTACTTTTTTAAAGTCATTAAATACATTTTTTTGTAGAAAATGCTATAAATGTTTTTCACATTTAAAAAAAAACAAAAAAACAGCATGAACAAAGATTACATGACTTTTAAAATATATATAATGTTTTATCACCTCGGACAACCTTATTTGTTAATGACCTATATATATATATATATACAGTACAGATGTATTTAAGTATATCTGCTATAGGTGAGATTACACTAGCATATAGATGACCTCAAAGCTTTTGATTTTTTAAGGTCTTAAACTTGAGACATTTCTAGAAACACTCTTCTAGTGACTATTGTTTCACCAGGAAACATCATTCTTGATCAACAGATGCACCTCCAAAGAGGTAATAACACTGAGACAAGAAATGTGACCACTGAAATATTAATTCTATTAGTTTGATTAAACCCTGTGAATATGCTCCTAAGATCTGCTTACCATTTTGACAAAACCCTTTCACTGTTCACCTCCAGCAGCTCCACATATAGAGAATTCAACTTCTGAACATGTTTTCTGCAGTCAACAGCACCGCACCGTCAATACTCCTTGTCATGCAACATGCAGCAGTGACCCTGCAATACCTGCAAGAACGATTCACTCACAAATCGGACATTAGTATGTTTTATTCTATACGTTATCAATAAATTATGGAAGCTAATTTCTGCCAAAAAACCTTTTTTTAAGTAAAAATTATGAGATACAAAGTCATAATTATGAAAGAAAAAAAATCTACATTTTGAGATACTAAATCATAATTATGGGATGCTAAATCATAATTATGAGATTACTTTTTATCTCAAATTTATGATTTTTATCTCAATTTAGATTTTTTTTATCTCAAAACTTTGACTTTTTATTTTCAGAATTATGACTAAGTATCTCATAATTAAGATTTTCCATCTCATATGACTTAGCATCTCATAATTTTGACTTTTTTCTCAAGATTTTGACTTTTCAATCTCATAATTGACTTTTTCAGAATCAGAATCAGCTTTATTGCCAAGTACATGGAATTTGTATTGGTGACAGGAGCTTCCAGTGTACAACCATACAAAAACAATACAAAAACAGCAGCAAGACATAGATAATAATAATAAAAATAAAAATAAATTGAATAGAAAATAAAGTATAAATAGAATACACAATAAGACAATATACACTACCGGTCAAAAGTTTTAACACTTGACTGAAATGTTTCTCATGATCTTAAAAATCTTTTGATCTGAAGGTGTATGCTTAAATGTTTGAAATTAGATTTGTAGACAAAAATATAATTTTGCCAATATATTAATTTATTTCATTACAAAACGAATTTCTTTTTAAATTGATGACTTGGACCAAATAATAAAGAAAAGCAGCCAATAAGTGCCCAACATAGATGGGAACTCCTTCAATACTGTTTAAAAAGCATCCCAGTGTGATACCTCAAGAAGTTGGTTGAGAAAATGTCAAGAGTACATGTCTGCAAATTCTAGGCAAAGGGTGACTACTTTGAAGATGCTAAAATATAACACAGTTTTGATTTATTTTGGATTTTTATAGTCACAGCATAATTCCCATATTTCCATTTCTGTTATTCCATAGTTTTGATGACTTTACTATTATTCTAAAATGTGAAAAAATTATAATAAAGAATGAGTAAGTGACCCCAAACTTTTGAACGGCAGTGTGTATATATATATATATATATATATATATATATATATATATATATATATATATATATAGACATATACACACACAGACACACACATACATACATACACACATACACATACGTAGTGCAAATCTAAATACAAATCTGTTATATACAGTGGATAGGAATGTAATGGCAGAAGAGGTAGGATATGTTGGATAAATATAAAAAGACTAAGCTGTGTATTGCACATTAATTATTGCTCAATGGGGCAGTTTTAACTGTTCATGAGATGGATAGCCTGAGGGAAAAAAACTGTTCCTGTGCCTGACGGTTCTGGTGCTCAGAGCTCTGTATTGTCGACCAGAAGGCAACAGTTCAAAAAGGTAGTTCAAAAAGTTATTGGGCAGGGTGAGTGGGGTCCAGAGTGATTTTTCCAGCTTTTTTCCTCACCCTGGAAGTGTATAGTTCTTGAAGGGAGGGCAGGGAGCAACCAATAATACTCCCAGCAATCTGAATTGCCCTTTGTAGTCTTCTGATATCCGATTTCGCGATTTTGAACCAAACCAGACAGTTACTGAAGTGCAGAGGACAGACTCAATGACTGCTGAGTAGAACTGAATCAGCAGCGCCTGTGGCAGGTTGAACTTCCTCAACTGGCAAAGGAAGTACAACCTCTGCTGGGCCTTTTTCGCAGTGGAGTCAGTGTGTGTCTCCCACTTCAGGTCCTGTGAGATTGTAGAGCCCAGGTACCTGAATGACTCCACTTCAGCCACAGTGATATTCAGAATGGTGAGCGGGGTCAGTGTTGGGGTGTTCCTCCTAAAGTCCACTATCATCTCCACTGTTCTGAGTGTGTTCAGCTCCAGGTTGTTTTGATTGCACCAGACAGCCAGCTGTTCAACCTCCTTTCTTTATACAGACTCATTGTCATCCTGGATGAGGCCGATGACAGTGGTGTCATCTGCAAACTTCAGGAGCTTGACAGAGGGGTCCTTGTTGGTGCAGTCATTGGTGTTGAGGGAGAAGAGTAGTGGGGAGAGCACACATCCATGGGGGGCACCAGTGCTGATCGTACATGTGCTGGAAGTGAATTTCCCCTGTCTCACTAACTGCTGCCTATCTGTCAGAAAGCTGGTGATCCACTGACAGATAGACGTGGGAACAGAGAGTTTGTTTAAATTAGTCCAGAAAATAGCTGGGATGATGGTGTTGAAAGCCAAACTGAAGTCCACAAAAAGGATCCTTGCATATGTCCCTGGTCTGTCCAGATGTTGCAGGATATGATCCAATCCCATGTTGACTGCATCATCCACAGACCTGTTTGCTCAATAAACAAATTGAAGGGGATCTAGAAAGGGTCCAGTGATGTCCTTCAGGTGGGCCAACACTAGTCTCTCAAATGATTTCATGACCACAGACGTCAGGGTGACAGGTCTGTAGTCATTAAGTCCTGCGATTTTTGGTTTCTTTGGGACAGGAATGATGATTGAGCATTTGAAGCAGCATGGGACTTCACACTGCTCCAGTGATTTATTGAAAATTAGTGTGAAGATGGGGGCCAGCTGGTTAGCACAGGATCTAAGACACACGGGTGAAACACCAATAAATATTTCACGTGGGTGAAAGCCCTGTGCTTTCCTTGTCTTCTGCTTCCAGAAGACATGGCACACCTCCTCTTCACAGACCTTAAGTGCAGCTTGAGTTGCAGGAGGGGGGAAGAGGGGGGTTGAAGGAGGTCTTGGTGTTTGTGTGAAGTGAAGGTCAGAGCAGGTGTAGGGTGTGAGATTGGGCCTTTCAAATCTACAGTAGAACACATTCATGTCATCGGCCAGTTGTTGGTCCACCACAGGGTTGGGGGCAGGAGTCCTGTAATTCGTAAGCTGTTTTATGCCACTTCACACTGATGCAGAATCGTTAGCTGAAAACTTGTTTTTCAGCTTCTCAGAGTATCTTCTTTTAGCCACTCTGACTTCCTTATTCAGTGTGTTCCTGGCCTGCTTGTACAAGACTTTATCCCCAACTCTGTAAGCATCCTCTTTGGCCTGACGAGGCACTCACACAGACCCCTGTCCACCGCCAAAAGCATCTACAATGGGCATGTGAGTGTCAGAACTGGACCATGGAGCAATGGAAGAAGGTGACCTGGTCAGATGAATCACGTTTTCTTTTAGATTATGTGGACGAAGAGATGGCAGCAGGATGCACCATGTGGAGAAGGCAGGCCGGCGTAGGCAGTGATGCTCTGGGCAATGTTCTGCAGGGAAACCTTGGGTCCTGGCATTCATGTGGATGTTACTTTGACATGTACCACACCTACCTAAAGATTGTTGCAGACCACATACACCCCTTCATGGCAACGGTATTCCCTGATGGCAGTGGCCTCTTTCAGCAGGATAATACGTCCTGCCACACTGCAAAATTGTTCAGGAATGGTTTTAGGAACTTGACAAAGAGTTCAAGGTGTTGACTTGGCCTCCAAAGATCTCCCCAGATCTCAATCCGATTGAGCATCTATATGGGATGTGCTGAAACAACTAGTCCGATCCATGGAGGCCCCACCTCGCAACTTACAGGACTTGATCTACTGCTAACGTCTTGGTGCCAGATACCACAGGACACCTTCAGAGGTCTTGTCAGAGCCCATGCCTCGACAGGTCAGAGCTGTTTTGGTGGCACGAGGGGAACCTATACGATATTAGGCAGGTGGTTATAATGTTGTGTCTGATATGATGTATTATAATACCATTGAGTTTATGGTATTTTTGCCACATCTCTAGAAGAAATTGTCATTCCAAAGAAAAAAACATGGTAAGTACTTGTTTGTTTTAAACATGTTTCATTATAAATGTACATTATTGTTAATAATTAATTATTCAAACAAAAATTGAGAAGGAGGCTGTTTTATTGGCACTGGAAACCACTGTTAACAGGGTATGTACATACCATCTGTTTCATACCATACAGTTGAATAATTACTTTTTCCCAGTTATGCATAGTTATATGTTTGTGTGTGTGTGTTTATTTCTTCAGGATCCTACAGCATCACATTACAGATTCCAGGATGATCCGTTCCTCACCCAAAGAACATCAGGAGAGTTTGTGAGTACATTGTTGTTGAATTGAATGTAAAGCAATTTCAGGAACTTAAAATGTCTATACCAATGGAAATAATATCAGAATTTGTTGTAAGTTATTGTTTTTTCTGTTGTTAAAGGCACCAAGGTACTTGGTACCAAGAAAAAATATTTACAATATATTTAAATGACAGTCTAAGTTTTCTTTTCTATAAATTGCAAATGTGGTCTAGTGAATAAGCTGGCTATTATAAGCAATGTTTAGACCTTTTAATACATAAGAATAATTAAAAATGTCCCATTATATTAATGCAAAGTTGTTTCCACTTTCTTATAATTGACTTAATACATCAATAATTATAATAATAATAATAATAATAATAATTAATATTATGGTTTTATTGACATAGTCTTATAATTATTTCGTAAAAATTATTAATAATTTTAATTTAGTGTAAATAATAAAATTATTAACGATTAAAAATAAATATTTAATTTTAATTAAATAATCAGTAATTTAGGATAAATATGTATAATTATATTAAAAAGTGCACTTACTAATAATAACAATAATAATTAAAAAAAAATGTCCTTCTCTGTCTCTTTTTTTCTGCGCTAGCCTCTACACTATTCCAGCTACTCTGAAAACTTGGCAGTGTGATACTGCAAATATTGTTGACTTTTGTATGACAAATTGCTTGCTATGTTCCTTATTTCTAAGTCGCTTTGGATAAAAGTGCCTGTTAAATGTAAATTTAAGGTATAAACTGCAGATGAAAATAATTTTATATATATATATATATAGTAGGCATTTCATGAAAATACACTTCTTTCTCTTTCCTACACAGAAATTATTTTCCTTGTCCCAGTCGGGCAAAAATACTGCAAAGTTTTCATCAATACATACCCGAAATACTTCCAGAAAAACTACGCAGAGCCTCATATTCCTGTGAGTCTTGAGTATTCATGTCAGAGGGTTTATTTGTTTTATAATGAGGGCTTGAGGTGGTAAATTCATTGTTTTGTCTTCTATTATAAGTGTTTGATGCCAGAAACTCTCGAGGCTCAAATCAAGGAGGTATCTGAAGCAGCTCTCATCGAGAGAATTCAACTGAGGAAAGTCAAAGCTGCCGTGGATCTATACGACCAGCTGCTGCAGGCCGGTCAGAACTCCACAAATAACTCGTAGGACTAGTTTTTAATATTATAACCCTGAATCCCTGTGTTTTGCAGATGAAAATATATGCAGACTGTAAATGAATTGCTGAGTGCATTTTGTGCAGGTACCTCTGTGTCATTGGATGTGACTAATGATCTATTAGATCTGATTTGTTTCTATGGAGACTGTGATCCCTTACAAAAGAACACTCCAGAACAGAGGACGGAGAACAGGGTAGGGGCCAGTCACAACATTCAACAAAGTAGATTCTCTATTGGTTGAGTCAGTTGCAGTTTTAGCATCATGTACATGCAAAGTATAATACATGTATACTAATCATGAGATGGAAAATGGACGTGGAGCATGTTCTGATTCATTCTTTCAAATCAAATCAGCATACGTAGGTACATAGCATTCAACTGTCCAATTTAATGCAAAATGTGGTCCTGTGAGTAACCTTCAAATTCTATTCATGCAATATTGTCTACGCTTCATCATAATTGACTTACAAGTCAAAAGTTTAAATCATTGCATCTATAACAAACTTCACTGTTAATGTTCAATGCAATTTTTAGGATCAGTCTGATTTACTCTCTCTGTTATGGGTCAAATTTGAAAGCACTTTTTAGGTGATGTTTTTTATCAAACTACCTGTATTTTATTTTATTTTTTTTTTTTTCAAAATGTCCTGCTAGATGTACATTTTTCTCATATTAAAATGTTGTAAGCTAAAACACAGATGTTCATTTTTATTTAATGGATATTATAATATTATAAATATTATAGGCCTGCTATAACACAATATCTGTATACAGAAGCTTTTCATTGACAAAATATTCTGCCTTGACCCACATGCCCCAATGATTTTGTTCCATCTGGCCTACTTGTTGATAAAGTTGAATTCTATTAATTCAAAGTTGCCTCCACTTCGTCATAATTGAATTACATCATTATAATAATAATAATAATAATTCATTATTACAAATAAATTACAAATAAAATAATATAAAATATATAATTTTTTAATATTAAATCAAATAATCAGTAATTTAGGATAATTATTTATCATTACAATATTGTGTTAAAAGCAGAAATAAAAGAATCATTAAAAATCTGTTCTGCATATAGGTTATCAAACATTTCAGTATAAAAATAATCAGTATCTGTTGTAAAAAAAAAAAACCTGTATAGGTCGAGTAAAAAAGGAAGACCACCGAAAGCCTCTGATTTATAGAGGACCGCGTGGAATTGAGTAACTACACACACGGCACAGAAATGACTGTTATTAAATCTGTACTTTTGTATTTTATTTATCTGTGAAACATATTACAGAATCATGAAATGGTCGTGTTATAAGAGATATCTTATTTTGCCCTCCAGAGAGAATAATAATGCAGGGAGAATTTCTGCGTTACTGTCGGAGCCAAACATTCGTTCATACAGTGCTCTGATCAGAGGAATGGTGAAGGTAAAAGATGCAAGGATATTTTTTTCTCTAGTTTTCAAAGAATTCTTTTCTTTATTTAATGGCTGAAGTTGATCATTTTTGTGGTTGAATTGAAGTGGTGGTGGTGGTAGTGGACTAAAGCACTGAAGTGGTAAGTGGAAGGTTGTTGGTTCAATCCCCACAGCCACCACCATTGTGTCCTTGAGTAAGGCACTTAACTCCAGGTTGCTCCAGGGGGATTGTCCCTGTAATAAGTGCACTGTAAGTTGCTTTGGATAAAAGCGTCTGCCAAATGCCTAAATGTATTCCAAAGCATTCAGCACTTATACTGAACAACTGACTCAAAGGTGAATGTGCTGTTTATTGTTTACAGTTAATCAGTAGTTATCATAGTTATAATTCCCAAACAATAAAATTGCTGTCATGTACTACTTGCCTCATGTCATTCCAAACCTGTATTGATAACTAATAATTGACCTTTATCAAACCCAGAGCTGAATAATGTTCATTTCCTTCTAGCTGAATGAGAAATGGGAGCTGATATTGGTGTGTTATTTAGATTTAGTTGTAAAACAGCTTTCATATGGAGGTTCTGGTTGCAGCTGCATCATTCTTATTTGTGTTGCAGGATCTTCTAAAGCAGATGTCGGAGCAGAAGGTGAAGCCAAACCTCATGACTTTAAACGCTGTTCTGAAGGCTTTGAGACGCGGTGGAGCTCTCGGTAAATCACAGGCCTTCCCTGTTATCAGTGAGATGAAAGCGCTCTCCATCAGTTGGTCTTTTGTCTCTTTCTTTTGCAGGAATATTTGTTTCTTTATAGTAACATCTGTTGTTTTGCTGAAGCAAAGTGATGAATGGTTGTGTTGGTTGCAAGACCGTGTGGTTTAAAATGTTTTGTTTTCTTCCAATCATTCATTTCAGATCCCAGTTTGGCATCTTACAATCACGTGCTGTGCATATTTTATAAAGCAGGTAATAAAGGCTAATTCTATCATTCTAAAGACAATTTTCTCATCTGTGCTTAAATAAATGACCATGTTAAATAGATATTTCAGTTTTGCCGATTAATCGGTGCCAATAGTTGCTTTTTGGAACTATCGGTAATTGGCAAAAATCAACTCAAAAATAGTTATTATTATTCCTCCCTGTTCCTCTGTGGCCAAAACCCTTCATCTCTTGAATATATATAGGTCAGGCCTATTCAACTGGCGGCCCATGGGCCAAATCCGGCCTGTTTGAAATTTTCAGTGGCCCGTGTGAGGTTATCATTCGTAGGGCTGCACATTTTGCTTCTGTTCGCACTGTTTTTCAAGTGTTTTCCTATGTAAAGTTGCGATAAATGAGCGCTGCGCCACGTCTCACTGTTTTTGCAGTGTCTCGTGCCGGAGCGTAAAATGTTTTGAGCCGCTTTCAGAGGTTGAAAAAATTATCCGTCACTTTGACCGAATGGGAAGATTAAAGAACTAAAATCATGGGGAAATGGGTAGCTCAGCAAGAAAAGACGCTGTCTACCACACCTGGTGTCGTGAGTTTGAATCCAGGGCGTGCTGAGTGACTCCAGTCAGGCTTCCTAAGCAACCAGTTGGCCCGGTTGCTAGGGTGGGTAGAGTCACGTTGGGTTAACCCCCTCATGGTCGCTATAATGTGGCTCTCACTCTCGGTGGGGCACGTGGTGAGTGGTGCCTCCACACGCACTAGGTCTCCGCGGTAAAGCGCTCAACAAGCCACGTGATAAGATGCACGGATTGATGGTCTCAGACACAGAGGCAACTGAGATTCGTCCTCCGCCACCCAGATTGAGGTGAGTCACTACGCCACCATGAGGACTTAGAGCGCACTGGGAATTGGGCATTCCAAATAGAGGAGAAAAAAACAAAACAACAACAATTGTGTTGATTATCCTAAAATTAGCTATAAATAAAAGGCCAATTAAAATGGATATTATTATTTATTTTTCTACGCTTTCTCTTAGTGCGCGGTTCTTCAGTCTGCTGTGTATGATGGAGAATATTGACATAATTCTGAAATGGTACAGAGATCTTATTCCTTCAGTGAGTAAAGTCTTATAAACACATTCTGCTTCATTTAAACACACAGAACAGTGAAATGCATGGAATTGGTTTCATTTGCAGGTTTGCTATCCCAACTCTAATGTCAGGAGGTTTACTTCAAGCACTTGATACTGACAACAGATTAGACCTCATCCCACAGATATGGAAAGGTGAGTGTATTTTGTATTTAAATATTCAAATACAGAATCTGTAAAGTGAGAGAGTATTAATTAAATCTCTTAATCAACCACATTATAGCATGTTGTTGATTCACAGAGATTGGTGTGGTCTTTTAAGAGACATCATTTGAATGGATAGCTCACCCTCATGTCGTGCCAAACCCATATGACTTTCTTTTTTCCGTGAAACATAAAAGGCGATGTTCTGTGTCGTGACATGTAGCAGTCAAAAAACACATTAAAAGTATCATAAAAGTAGTCCATACTACTCGTGCGCTATATTCCAACTATTCTTCAGCAATAAGATGGCTTCATGTGAGAAACAGACTGAAATTTAAGTCATTATTCACTGAAAGTATTCCCCCCCACCGCAGCTCTCAAATTTAATTTAACCTGGAGCGACCATCTTAAGATGTCCTATGAACTACTTTTATGGTGTCTTTTGTTATTTGTAGTCACCATCCACTTCAATGTATGGAAAAGCACTTCGTAACCATTCTTCAAAACGTCTACTTTTGTGTTACATGGAAGAAAGTTAAACATGTTTGGAACAGCATGAGGGTGAGAAAATGATGATGGAAATTTTAATTTCTGGTTGAATTATTGCTTTTAAGTGACTGAATTTGTTTGTTAGCAATGCATTAAGATCACTGACACTGATTGAAGGACGTTATATCAATATTTCCCTGTTCTACAGATATCAAACAGTTGGGCCATGCTAACAGACAGAAGCTGGTAGAGGAGGTGCTGACACTAATGGCGAGAGAGAAACAAAACCAAGAGGTATTACCTTATTTGTCACAATAAAGGAATATTATTCATTAATTAATCAGCGATACAGGCAGATCATGTTCTAGAAATAAACACATTGCTGTGCAGGTGCAAGAGTTATTCGCTCAGTGTACGCTGGATGTGAAGGAACAATACGAAACGGGCGACCGTGGCAAAGTTACACTGAGCTGGACAGCCAACTCGCTCAGCGACATCATTTCCATTCTGCTAGCAGCCCAGAAGAGAAAGGAAGTCTGGTAACACCTACAAAGATACTGTCTTTTCATATATGAGATGTCAAAAACGATTTTGTTTAAAACGGCTAAAAGATCTCAGTTTATTTCTCTTCATTTAGGGATATGCTGAAGCTCTTCAAAACCCACAACAGAGTCCCAAGGCAGGTTTTACAGCATATAGAATATCTAAAATATCTGAACATTTAAAAAAAAAAAAAAAAATTATATCCATGTTTAAATTAGATTTTGATTTGAATCCTAGTTTTTCAATGTGGTCTCCTATTTTTGGACCCCTTGAATATGTTGTTCTATGGGATAGATCACAGTGGCATTCAATTGATCACAACATATAGTCAGGACATTAATAACGTGAAAAATTACTATTACAATTTGAAAAAAATTTCAGAACTTTTTAAACTACTTCAAAGAGTTCTCATCAAAATATCCTCCATGTGCAGCAGTGACAGCTTTGCAGATTCTTGGCATTCTAGCTGTCAGTTTGTCCAGATACTCAGGTGACATTTCACCCCACACTTCCTGTAGCACTTGCCATAGATGTGACTGTCTTGTCGGGCACTTCTCACGCACCTTACAGTCTAGCTGATCCCACAAAAGCTCAATGGGGTTAAGATCCATAACACTCTTTTCCAATTATCTGTTGTCCAGTGTCTGTGTTTCTTTGCCCACTCTAACCTTTTCTTTTTGTTTTTCTGTTTCAAAAGTGGCTTTTTCTTTGCAATTCTTCCCATAAGGCCTGCACCCCTGAGTCTTCTCTTTACTGTCGTACATGAAACTGGTGTTGAGCAGGTAGAATTCAATGAAGCTGTCAGCCGAGGACATGTGAGGTGTCTATTTCTCAATCTAAAGACTCTGATGTACTTATCCTCTTGTTTAGTTGTACATCTGGCCTTCCACATCTCTTTCTGTCCTTGTTAGAGCCAGTTGTTCTTTGTCTTTGAAGACTGTAGTGTACACCTTTGTATGAAATCTTCAGTTTTTTGGCAATTTCAAGCATTATATAGCCTTCAGTCCTTAAAACAAAGATTGACTGACGAGTTTCTAGAGAAAGCTTTTAATTCTAATATTGACCTTAAGACATGCCAACTCAAAAAGGCAACTCAAAAACAAACACAAAGACAATGTTAAGCTTCATTTAATGAACCAAATAGCATTCAACTGTGTTTGATATAATGGCAAGTGATTTTCTAGAACCAAATTAGCAATTTAGCATGATTACTCAAGGATAAGGTGTTGGAGTGATGGCTGCTGGAAATGGGGCCTGTCTAGATTTGATCAAAAATGACTTTTTTCAAATAGTGATGGTGCTGTTTTTTACATCAGTAATGTCCTGACTATACTTTGCGATCAGTTGAATGCCACTTTGGTGAATGAAAGTACCAATTTCCTTCCGAAACAGCAAAATCTGTACATTATTCCAAACTTTTGGCCGGCAGTGTAATACATGCCTTCTGAAGCTATCATGTTGGTTTTGAATTAGAACAGACCAAAATGTAACTCCTTTTTCACAGTACACCTTGCCATTGCAGTCTTTAGGCATGATTATGATTTCAAGCTCGAATGCACCTCCTAGTGCTTGACATTTGCAGAGCTCTAGATAGTGCTAGAAAGTGTAATCGAGTTTGAAATCGTGATCACTAAGGAGACTGCTGATGTCAAGATTTATAGTGAAAAAGGTGTTACATTTTGGTCTGTTCTCACCCAAAACTGACTATATCGCTTCTGAAGACATGGATTTAACCACTTGAGTCTTATGGATTACTTTTATGCCGCCTTTTATGTGCTTTTTGGTCACCATTCACTTGCATTGTATGGACCGATAGAGCTAAGATATTCTTCTAAAAATCTTTGTGTTCTGCAGAAGAAGTCATACATCTGGGATAACATGAGGATGAATGAAAGAGAATTTTCATTTTAGTCGAACTATCCCTTTAACAGTCCCTATGCTCACACTAACATCAGTTGTGTTGTTCCAGAATCAGGCAGTGGAACTGGTCCAGATATCAGCCAGCTTCTGTCTGCCCGAAACCCAAAAACTAATTGAGCGGGTCCAGAAAGAGTTTGAGCTCTCTGAGCAGCAGAAGTATGTTTTATCCATTTGAAGTGGCAACCTGACGGATTTTACATGAATTAGAAAATGAAACAATGTGACTTATAATTTGATTCTCTGGTGTCTTGCAGGAACATCTAGTCTGATCTGGAAATACAGACCAATAAAAGCGATTAACTCTTGTTGCTGAGAGATGTGCTGCAGTGGGTATGAATGATGGCAGCTACATGGTCACAGATACTTCTTTACTTAACTGTTATGTCACATGTACAGGCTTGCTACAGACACTGTCAATATTGTTCCTCATTTGCTGATGTATTCCAGTTCTTCAGACCAGTTTCACATAGTTTCTGTTGTTTTGTTCCTCTAATAAAGCTCTATACACTGCTCAGTGAACTGCAGGATAGACATTTATTATTGTTCAATGGAAAAAAAAAAAAATGGCAGTCTCTATATAATTTCTCAGTCACGTTTAAATTAAAAATGCCATCAAGTATAAAGTATTTTTAGTGTTCTAAAACTGTGTTGTTAAATGACAACACTGATGTAAAAAGAATGGCGGAATGGTTAAAAAAAAAAATTTAAGAGATCCAATGTGTAATTAATTATGGATGATAAAATCTCAAAGTGCTGATGCCATGATTTATAGTGAAAAAAGTTATACTTTGGTCTGTTCTCATCCAAAGTCAACTGGATTGTTTAGAAGATGAGAATTAAACCACTGGAGTCTTCTGGATTACTTTTATGCTGCCTTTATGTGCTTTTTGGAGCTTCAAAGTTTTAGACCCCATTGACTTGGACCTACAGAGCTGAGATATTCTTCTAAAAATGTCTGTTTCAAAAGAAAGAAAGTTAGACACATCTGGATGGCATGAGGGTGAATAAATGAGAGAATTTAGATTTTTGGGTGAACTATCCCTTCAAGGACAATGAATGAAAATAACCAAAATGCCATTCTTTTCAACAACCATGATTTATTGATATCCACTACTGAATGAAAGAAGGGCTGATTATTTTCAACAGTCTGGTTAATAAACAACCAGTAAATATAACTCTGAATCTAAAGCGTTACATGTGAATTTTGAAACAGTGAACCGGTTAGTTTCACTCTCCCAACAGTGGTACTGACCCGAAGGCCCTTCTAGCTGCTAAATGCACACTTTGTACTAACCAGTGTCAGATGTGTCATTTACACTGAGGAGTGCCATTGCCAACTGCATTTAAACCCTTGAGATCCATTTTCTGCATATGAGGTACATTTAGACATTCTACACTGGTTGTTCTGGATGGAGGCCTTGCTGCAAAAGTGCTTCGGACAAATAATAAGGAAAAAAACAAAACAAATTTGGCTAGCACACAACATATTTATAAATTAATCTGAGGATCAGCAGGTTCAATCAAAAATGGAAATGCTGTCATTGTATACTCACCAACATGCTGTTATTTTTTTGTGGAACACGAAAGTCTGAATTTTGTAAGAATGTTATTGAAGCTCACCCCATATGACAGTTTATAGTGACCATACCTGTCAAGCTCAGAAAAGAGCAAAAGACACCATAAAGCACCATAAAACTAGTTCATATGACTCCTGTGCTACATTCCAAGTCTTCTGTAGCCATTCAATATCTTTGTGAGAGGAACAGACTGAAATTTACGCCGTAATTCACTGATAATCTTTCTTCGCCAAAGATGGCACCTAGCCTGCATTTGCATCCACATTCAAAAATGGCGAGCTGCGTGCAGTTACTACACTCAAACTAAAGTAATTATAGCATCAATGACGTTGTCGCAGCATGAATTTGGATGCTAACACAGGCTAGACGCAAGCGAAAACAGAGGGGCAGATTTTCAGTGAATAACAACTTAAATTCACACAATTTTTGGAAAGCGTGTATATCGCTCAAGTTGTATGGACTACTTTTATGGTGTATTTTTGTTCTTTTTTGATCTTTCAATCTCTGTTGCTGTATGGAAAAGAGCTACATGATTCTTTAAAAAAAAAAATTAAAAAAAATAAAAAGTTTAGAATGACAGCAGGGTGAGTAAATGATGACAGAATTGTCATTTTTGGGTGAATGGTTCCTTTAATATTGGGCAAGTGACTCCTCATAATTTACATAATCTCCACAAAGTGGGCGTGGTGAACAGTGGGTGTGGCTAAGGGGCCTGTGTGGTGCCCAATCCCACAGCATTAGCATATGCTGATAGCAGGCTGATAACCTGCTTTGTTTCTAGTGTGAGCCGGGCTTCTTTAAGCCAGTCCTGCGCCACACGGCGTGACTCGCCGCGCAGTTGGTTGATGAATTTAGCGGCAAGTTCCAGGTCACCGCGCTCGATGCTATAAGTAGCGTAGGCAAGCAGCTTGAATGTGTCAAGACCTTCAGGTGCTAGTTTAGCAGGTGGTGCTAACTGCTCACTTTCAAACAAAAGTAAGGACTGTAGATACGACAGGAAGTACTGGTAAAGGCTGTTGCGCGATTCGTCGATAAGTGCCACGCGTCGCGCGAGCCGGCGGATGCCGTAGAAACGTGCACGAAGAGAAGCTTCGCTGTAGATCCCTCGGCTGAGAGACTCCTCGGGAATGGCGGTGGCCAACACCTGAGCAAACTCATTTTCTGCACAGCTCTCCTTAATGGCATGTACAGCGCCCTCTAAAGGCTCGGTGGGGGAATCAGCGCCTGCTGACTTGAGAGTGTAGTTCAAAGCCTCCACAGACAGCCACAGCTGGTGAGCTTTACGTGCCTCTTCTTCAGCAATCACATGACCTTAGGTGGAGAGCAAATATTTAATATAAATAAAACTTGAAGAGAAATAAATAAAAACAATTTGGTTAAACTTTTATCTGTGAATATAATTTACAATTCTTTGTACATAAATGTAAATCTGTAAAAATGCAAGCTGTTTTCAAATTTACTTAATTAAGTAGAGTTATTTTCTAAATCTTTGGGATTTATAAAGACTAAGAGTGCCACTGGAAAGCCTTGGCATGACCTAATTTTGTTCATGCATTATTTTATTGTAATTAACCTCTTCAACTCTGGTATATTTTTGGGCTGCCGTCTGCAATTTTTCACACTCAAATTTAAATGCTCACCATTTACACATACTGTGGACTAATTGCAAAAAATTGGTTTAATTGTTTCAGAAAAAAACAATTATTGTATATGTTAATCTTATGTTGAATATTATATTAAATATATAATTTATAAGCATGTAATTCTGGTTCTGTTCACTCCAGCTCCCTCCAAAAAGTCTTATTTTATTCCACTAGATGGCAGCAAGTACTAGAAAAAAAAATAGCTTTTCCTCTATCACCTTCCATCACAAAATGCTGATCTGAAATGTAGGTGGCGCTCTAATGCATTTTAGCCCTCATATTTGTGCTCGATCATAGACATTCAGTCTAATTTTCAGTTCATTCACCTCCCCCATTGTTTCAGTGAATATCTTGGCCTCTGAGTGGACTAGAAGCTCAATCTAGGTGTCATTAGAAAGCTGATATTGTATAAAATGTTATCATCAATAGTCAATAACATATTTCTCCAATGATTTGTTTAGCATTCTTTTCTTGCTGGACCCCATATTTTGTTATGGACATCTAAGATATAACATTGGATTATTCACACAAGCAAGCTCACAAGTACAAAATGGCTAATTGTTTAGAAAACTGCCTAAGGCGGGGTCCTGGGTAGCTCAGCAAGTAAAGATGCTTGAATCAGTGACTCCAGTCAGGCTTCCTAAGCAACCAATTGGCCCGGTTGCTAGGGTGGGTAGAGTCACGTTGGGTTGGTCGCTATAATATGGTTCTCGCTCTCAGTGAGACACGTGGTTAGTTGTGCGTGGATGCCGTGGAGAATAGCATGAAGTCTCCACATGCGCTAGGTCTCCGCGGTAACACGCTCAACAAGCCACATGATAAGATGCGCGGATTGATGGTCTCAGACGCGGAGGCAACTGAGATTCGTCCTCCGCCACCCGGATTGAGGCAAGTCACTACGTCACCACGATGGCTTAGAGTGCTTTGGGAACTGGGCATTCCAAATTGGGGAGAAAATCCCCCCCCCACAAAAAAAGCTATTCCGCTTTCCGCTATTTGGAGCTTACAGCACCAGTATTTGATGCATAAAACAGATGCTTGTATTTGATGTATTACAGATATCATATTTCACTTTGTGATTCTTTTGAAAATCTTTCAAACTGTGGTATTAGGGCAACAAAATAAACTGTACAATCACATTCCTGGGAATGAGAGCTTTAATTTGACATATGATTGTCTATTTAAGTGCTATTTTAAAGACTTTTATATTAATATTAATATTTCAACCACATGACCTCTAGGTGGCGCTGATTTGTGACAAATGTTTTCAGACCTTATTTTGTTATTTTTTTCTAACACAAATGCAGAAGTTAAAAGTTCAGATTCTAAGCTTTCAAACGATAACCCATATGCATGACTTATGTATACGAAGACTTGAACATTTAAAGCGTAAACTTAATTCGCGACATAGCGCCCTTTTTTGACCCACCAGCAGGTCCGCAGAGGTGAAGAGTTTAACTTAATATTTTTTTTTCTTTCTTTTTATTTAAGTCTCTGCTCAGCTATAATAGAGAAGTTTACGTGTTAATGCCTTGATGGCTTGTTTGTTGTACATGGAAAGTCTTTGGAATAAAAAAATAAAAAAACTCACTGTCTATGGCTTCTTCAATGCCCTTCAGCCGAGCGTAGGCAGCATTCATGTCCAGAGTGAAGGTGTCCAACTGTTCTTGAGTCAGTCTGCGGTAATGAGTCTCCTGCTCCATCATCTTACTGTTCAGAACCTACACAGAAATTTCATTGAACACAGTTAAACAGTTATGCTTAGTGTATTTTTTTTTATATATTTAAATACTTTCTCCTGTCCCAGTCTAGTATTCAGAGTCAACTATAAGTAAGCTATTCATAAGTTGACTTCCTGAAAACTTAAACACTGTAGCACTATCAATACATTGAGCTGTTGTTTGAGCATCCCAAAAATCCAAATGTAGCAACATTGGCTCAACCAATAGCATAAGTTTGGGGCAGGAGTGTTTGGGAAATCTGTTTGAAAAGTCATTACTTTTACACACTTTACCTTGTACAACAACAAGCTGAAGAATAACAGTTGCCTCCATCTATACTCTACTTCGAGACTACTTTAATTATATACCTTTTAGCTAAATAGTTAAATACTCATATGATGAACAAATGTAAACATGTCCTATATGTCAGTGTTGGTACCTCCTGGGCCTCTTCTCGTAGCTCTTGTTCCTGCACCTTCAGCACGTCACGAAGGTGATCTGTGTGTGCAGCAGCCTGACGACGCAGTTGTGTCCTCATCTCAGCCTCCATCACCTCACGCATCTCCTGCACCTACAACACACACACAAAGTCACCATTCACTTTATTTGAATGGCAAAAAAGCTGCAATGAAAGTGAATGGTGACTGAGACTAACATTCTGCCTAACATCTCCTTTTGTGTTCTACAGAAGAAAGAGTTTAGAGCAATATGAGGTTGAGTAAATGATGACAGAATTTTCATGTTTGTGTGAACGCAACTCTGCAGGTTCAGTAATATATATATATATTTGTATTAAAGAAACAAAGACGAAAGTGATTAAATCATAAAGCAACACGAGACACGTTCACGTTGAACATAAAATTGAGTTTTATTTTATTTTCTTTAAGCAGCATTAACTGCATACAATGCAATACAAACACAAATTCGATAAGAACACACGATGGCAGCATCATTTCATGAACACAAGAGAATTTATTAGGCTTATTTATTTTGATTATAATTGTCTTTAGTTCTTAATCTGTAGGCTATTAGTAATTTTCCACCTGTTGTTGTTGACAGATGCTTGCGTTCTCCGTTGGAGAAGGTAAATGTTTGGATTTGGGGAGGTGGTTAAATAAGATTTTTTGATCACTTTGTTATTTTTTTGCTTTTTTTGTTTAGATTAAAGTGCAATTTGAATTTAGAAATGTCTTTTATGTTTTTCGTGTTTCAATAAATGAATAACATTTTTAAAGCAAAATCATTAAAGCAAAAAAAATGCACCGACCCTCAGCAGGGGGGTTGACGGCGTAATCGGATATCGCGATATTTTTAAGGTGATTATCGCTAAAATATTGTTTACAAATTGCCCAGCCCTAGTGCATACCATCAGGAGGATCTATAATTTCAGCCATTTTCAAAATATTAAATGTCAAGGAAAGGTAAATATTGTAAATTATTCATGTCATTTTTGCAGTTGCAGTAGTGTCTATAAACGCACCTTCTTCTCCTGCTCGAGTCTCATGTCTTCACGGCTGTGCTCTACTGCAGAGATCACGGTTCTCTCTAGAGCTTTCTGATTCTCCAGCTTCTGCTGCTCTAGAGCCATCTCAATGTGGATCTGCTCTCTCACCCGCTGCTCTGCCAGCTCGCGGTTCAGCTGATCGATGCGCCGGTGAGCGTGAGCGATCAGAGAGTTCAGATCATCTGCGCTCAGCTTTCCCGCTGAGAAAGAAACAGAAGAGCAGCATTAGAAATAATGTGAATGACAAGAGCTAGAGACATGGAGATATTTCCATGGCATATTCGATGGGTCTGACCATCATATTGCATACAAAAATGCTGAGAACTGGCTAAAAAGCAGTTCTTATATGATTAGACTGCTTGACAACATCCCGGAGTTGTGACCTGACTGTTATCCCAACATGGTGACCAAATGATGTGAACAACCAAAAGGAAAAGGTTCACTGTAAGGTTTGATAAGGTTCAACGTAGCTCAACAGAAATGCAACTCTAAAGCAAACCTCACCCTGATGTCAACCAAAAGTACTTCTGTAAAAAGACGACTGATCTCTGAAAGGTGATGGACAAGACAAAAACAAAACCAACAAAGCCAAAACAAAAACAAAAAATAAAACAACAAAATAAAATCAAACAAATCACTTCTCTGAAAGCTGATGAAAAAAAATCTAAAACACAAAGCCAAAATAAAACAATAAATAAAATAAAATCAATTTCTGCAAAAAGATGACTTATCTTTGAAAGATAATGGAAAAAACAAAAACACAAAGCCAAAACAAAATTGTAAAACCAAATAAAAAAAAACAACACTAAATAAAATCAAACAAAGTACTTATGGGAAAAGATGACTGATCTCTGAAAGATGATGGAAAAACAAAAACAAGGCCAAAACCAAATAAAAAATACAATAAAATAAAAAACCAACACTAAATAAAATCAAACAAATTACTTGTTTGACGTGATAAGCGACACGAGTGCGAGGGTGTGTGTGAGATCTTACCAAGTCCTTTCCAATTGGCCTGGATCTCAGGTGTGATGCTGGCAAGCTCCTTTTGAAACTGAGCTTTGGCCTCGTTCACCAGCTCACTGTACTGAGATACGATCATTGCCTCCGACTGTGCCGTCTGCACCTGCAGCACCGACAGACAATATATCAGGTGTGAGTTACAGCCTGCAGATGGGACATGCTGATATGACACTAGAGCTTCAGGGAGCCTGTCTCAATGGGATATCATACTCACTGCTTGCAGTTCACTGGGCCATGTACTGGCCAAAGCACGTTACCATAATCTAAGATAATTACCTTGGTTACAACGTTATCCAGATCCACAATCATGCTGTGCAAGTTCTCCTCTGCGGCCAGGATCTGTGGCCTCGCTGCGTCAATCTTGGATTCTTTAGCGCTGTTGATCACTCCACGAAGTTTCTCGAGCTCTTTTCTGATTACACACAAAATAAAACAAACAGGGTTTCACCTTTTCTGACAGAGTCAAATCTCAGTGTTTGTCTTGTATCAGAGGCATATTGTCAAGATGGGTCTCAGTAATATCACATAAAGTCCCATGTGAGGTATCAGAAGCAGATCTCACTTGGCTTGGAGTAGGGCTTCTCCAGCCTCATCCACAGATCGGGTCCTCTCACTAAGAGCCTCATTCAATGCTCTCCACTGAGCTGACTTCTCATCAGGAGGGGTCTGAACACAAACACATGATGGTGTAAGAACAAACAGAAAATAACTGTAGATAGGCCCTGTTTACACCTGCTCGTAATATGCGTCTCTTTTGATTACTTGTGTATGGATTTCGAGGGGAGGGTCTCTTATTTAATGGCAACATACATCAATCACTACGTCAGTGTTTTACTGCATAATAATTATCCTGCTGAGACTCGAGCATGGTTGCTGTATGCATTTTCCTTTTCTCTTTTTGATTTGTAAGTAGTAGTACCTAATAAACGAGCAAAAATAAATTTCTAGAGCAAATAGCTTTCCTAAAAATCAATGTCCACATATGTGACAGCAGGACTAAGTTGTGAAATTTTAAATAATACCAAGCTATAGGAAGTCAGATTATTATTTTTTTTATTACTGTTTATTATGTTTCCAGGAGTGTTTGATATTCATGTTTTTGAGATTACAGATTTTATATCAGAAATTAGCCTAAAAAATTCTGATTCAAAGTAACGGCCAGTAGGGCTGGCAATTGCCACAGACCTCCCTATTCCCTAAAGAATTTGCAGGTAAAAGGTAGGGATGTGCAAATCTAACAATTTAAAAATACCAATTGACCAGTCAGTGTTTTTGTCTGAGCTAGGCGACTATTAGGAACCCATGTAAAAGTCTGCATTATGTCCATTTGTATTCAAAAAATAAATTTATACAATATATCATTTTAACTTATCAAACTAATTTTGTTATTTTAGAATATAATATATTACCATAGGCTGTCACTATTATCATAATGATAATTTTGCAACATACAATGGAGGCTAAAGAGTAAACTTGTTCAAGAACCATTTCTGGGGCTGTACTGAATTATGACATGCGACAATTCATCTGTAGTCCCAATGAAGTTGCATGTTATTTGCATATGCATCCTGAGAGAGTCTGAGCAGCGTTCTCATAAACAACTTTATTCTTACAATCTGCTCCCAGTTGACTGACAGAGAAAAAAGATTGAGCGAGACACGATTGAGCTGCGCGTGTTGGTGCCAAAGCGCAAATTTACTTCTGAACATAAAAGCAAATCAGACACACGCATTGCCGGGATGTCTTTCGTCTGTCCTTCAAAATACAAGCAGGCGTGTTTCCTCAAGCACGCGTGTTTGCAGGCTTGGGGAGTAACGGATTACTTGTAACGGTGTTAGGTAATCAGGATACAAACAATTAGGTAACTATAATCCGTTACAGTTACATAAAAACCAACCGTAATCAGAATACAGTTACATTTTCAAAAAACTGGGATTATTGTCAAGAATACAAGCTTTAATTTCTGACAAAAGAAATAGTAAATTTTCCTGACACAAAGTGATACAGACAGCTGTTTGTTTAGAGTGAGAGATGGTTCAAATGCGCATTCTCTTCGGGTTCTCTCTCATGACTCACTTGAGAGTGAACCACAGTTTTCTCCCAATTTGGAATGCCCAATTCCCAATGCGCTCTAAATCCTCATGGTGGCTTAGTGACTCGCCTCAATCTGGGTGACGAATCTCAGCTGCCTCCGCGTCTGAGACCGTCAACCCGCGCATCTTATCACGTGGCTTGTTGAGTACATTACCGCGGAGACATAGCGCGTGTGGAGGCTTCACGCCATCCACCACGGCATCCACGCACAACTCACCACGGACCCCAACGAGAGCGAACCACATTATAGCGACCACGAGGAGGTTACCCTATGTGACTCTACCCTCCCTAGCAACTGGGCCAATTTGGTTGCTTAGGAGACCTGGCTGGAGTCACTCAGCACACCCTGGGATTCGAACTAGCGAACTCCAGGGGTGTTAGCCAGCGTCACTTGTCATTAATTAATATTAAAAGCATGACAGCTTTCACATTACCAATTTTTCATGCTAACCGTGCTGTGTTTCGAACAAAACTGCCAGTGTGAAAGCACCCTTAGAGATCATATTGATTTTATCTTGACTTTATTTACATATGTGCCCTTATGGTAATCCAAAAGTAAGGAAAAGTAATCTGATTACATCAATTTCTTATTGCTGTAATTGGATTACTTTACTGATTACATGTATTGTTAAGTAATCAATAATCTGCAACAGATTACATAAAAAAAGTAACCCTCTCAACCCTTCATGGCATTCCTTGTCGACAGTGGAGGGTAAATGTGCAAAATTACCCACCACTGCACATGTATACCCTGGCTGTTACATATTGCGGGGCGCGACGTAGTTTATAAGCATCCAACAGTTTATAAGCCTTTTTACAGCTAAACTATTTATTAAAGCAGTGTCAGACAGAATCTGCAGAATGACTTCTGACAAATACTCTCCACAACACCTCTCAAATTATCTTTTGGATTATGCATATAAACAGGAACAATGATCACAGCAGAGGGTTTTGACATCCGACAGTGAACAAATGGCGCTTGATGGCTGTAAATTAATGATTAAACGTAAAGAATTTAAGAGAAAAAAAACTTCTCAGTGAGAAAACCTGTTAATGTGGAACTCTGCACAAATACAAATAAAAAAAATCGATTTTTCATCAGGGAGACGATTTTAAAATCACTTTGGCTCAAGAATCGTGATTTTTTCTAATGGCCAGCATCATCCAATCACTTTTAAAATAAATTGCTACATTTTAAATTCTGAATCCATGTACTGATTTCCATTGTCCCATGTCAGCCAAACATGTTGAGTCGGATTTTAGGATTTTAGGAGTGAATGCACTTAACTGTTTAGAGAGCTATAGGATGCTCTCTTGTTCCCTATTTAGTGAATGACTCAACCTTCAGTGTGCTGTCTGTCTGCACTGGTCTCAGAACAGTTCAAAAAGCATCTTATTTTCATCCTAACTCCATATACATCCTCTAAAAGCAACATTGTTCAGCTTTTTGATGAACCCCTTGATTCTCAATGTGATGTGCAGTAAATATAAGATTTCTAAAGAAAAAAACGCACTAAAGTACACATTAGTGTACATTGTGTTTACCACAGTGGCGTTTCGCAATAAATTGCTCCAATTTTAAAAATGGCATATCGTTTGTAACTAGAGACTATCATTTTTTGACTCAAACAGGTTTCTTAACAGATGTAGTTTTGCTGGCGTTTCTCCTAAAGACAAACTCTGCTGCGATCGGCACAATGTTGTTTTGTCACATGACTCGGTATGTATCAAAAGTTTAACCCTTTACTGACAGCACAGAATCTTCTGAACTGAGATCAGTCAGTCTAAACTGTCCTCTGGTCTAACGCCCATGCATGTGTACGCAGGGTCGCACATGTTTAAGCACAAAAAACTAAAAGAGTTTAAAAAAAACAAAAAACTGTGCACTGCTACTCGCTTTTGTACTTGCATTTAACCTAAAAGCAAACATGTTTTAGTCGAATGCTTGTATTAACTGAGCTTCAGAAGTGCATCCTTCTCATCTGTGTCACTGCATGTTTATATCAGGCATACTGAAGTGGTTATGTTTTAGACCATGTTTATACCTGTCTTTTTCAAACTGATCACCCAAAACACATCTTAATACCAGGTATTAACAGAGCCATAGATAGGATTTCATATGATGTAATGGCCCGAGTGTGTGTCTGCGTTCACCTCTGAGTCCATGGCCTCTTTGAGTTTGTGTGTGTGTGCGGCGATGGCGGTCAGTGCAGCCTCCTGAGCTCCGATGGCCTGCAGTGTGACCTTTGCTGAGCTGCCCAAATTTTCCTCCAGTCCAGCAGTCAGAGCTGAGACACATAGAAAACAGAGACACAGGATACACATGACCTACACATGCTTAACTGCCTCCTCTTTTAAGTTCTGTTAATTGTTACAGTACTTATTTTTAATATGTGAAGATCTGATCAAGAACTGCAGAACTAAACACAGAATGAAGATGTAGCCTATTCAAGTCATATGGTTCAAGAAAGTGTTTGGACACCCACCTGTCAGTGCATCCTGCTCAGCTTTGTCCTGTTCAGCCAGTCGAGCAGTCACTTCCTCTGCTGGTCTCTCCTTCAGCACAGGCTCATGATGAGCACACTCCTTACACTCTTCAGCTACACACACATAAGAACAAAACACACACTTAGCTAATATATCAGGGTTCCCACATCATTTGACCAACGAATTTCCATCACTTCCAGCTGTTTGTTTAAAAAAAATATATATATATATAGCACTTGAAAAAAAAAAAAAGCGATTTCGATTTTCTAAGTTCCATTCCAAAAAGCATCTTGTGTGTTCAATGGAAATAAAGAAGTTAACATGGTCAATGTTACAAATTTGCTTATTTAATTAGTGACCTAAAAAGAATGCAGGATCTTAAATATGTCTTACGTTTGTTTACATTTAAAAAAAATCCTTTTTCCAAACATCCAATTCATGACTTTATAACTGTGAATTTTCAATGTGGTCTCAGGCTTTTGGACCTCACTGTATTTTATTTATATCAGCAGTACAACGGCCACCCTGTTCTCTAGATATTGGCAATGCACTTGGAAAAACCCATATCGGCTGAAATGATGGTGTAAAATATGCGAAACTCTAGCATACTCAGTACATACTTTCATTAACTTCCGGCAAAACACAGATATTCTTTGTTCAACAGGACTTTGAAAGAAAAACACTGTTACAAACAAACAAATAAAACCACAGTCATTAATACAGTCACAAACATACACAATCCCATTACAAATGAAGCTCTCTTGGGAGAGAATGCTGGTTTGTAATGTTGGGTGGGTAAAGAACTGAACATACACACAAACATCGAAGAAATGATTCCATGCAGAGGAATGGAGAAGAAGAGAATATGTTAGTGTGGGTTAGATGATATAACTGTGCACTAGGATGGTTCGTTGTAATGTTTGAACATAATGATAGTTGAGCGCATGCAGTGAGGAAGCGACACTCATGCCATCTGCCCGACAACTAATCTGATGAAGACTTTGAAAAGACAGACACACTGGTTCTGGATCAGTTGTCAGAAGCAGAACGCCTTGTGATTGATCCGTTGCTGACCTGCTGGGGGGGTTGAGACTGGGCGTTCAGGTGGGGTTTCATCGCTTGTACCTGGGGCGGGCACAGAAGGCACCTCGCTGATAGCTGAAATAATATGAGCCGCTGAGGTGGAGGCTTCTGTAAACAACATTACGACTCACATGAGAAATATAGATCAAACTACAGCCACTGTGAATGACTGGAGAACTGATCAGATGTGACAATTACTGTGAAGATTATTTTCTGGGAATCTGTACACAGATTAAACAGAAATAATGCTGTTTGAGTTCCTTTGATATTGTGCAGTTTTTAGTCCATGATAAGATTAGACATTCAGCTGAGCTCAGTCAATATCTGACTAATATAAAGAGACAAATGGGTAATTCTAACAAAAGGCTGACTTCATTGAGGATTTTCTTTCTTTTCTTTTGGAATGTGAAAAGGGAAGTCTGAAATCATTGTAAACAGTAAAATAAAATCTTAAAAAATTTAACAAAAAAAAAAAAAAAACACTTTTTAAGACTTTTTCTGTAACATGTCCAGATAAATTCTCATTACTGCAACACACAAAACTTTGGCCAAAAATCTAAGAAGCTGGTTAGTTTGGAAAATAATTACGATTGATTTGAACTTTACATGTCAACATTTATTAGAGGCTCTAAACAAATATTAATTTCTCACCAAATCTGATTTAAAAAAATGTACAATTTATCTCATTACCGCAACACACCTACCAATTTCACACTTTGTTTTTGGTGTTTTTCAGATTAACCTAAACACGTTTTATGTGTAATGGTTGGTCTAAGGATAAATGATCAGATTTGGCATTTAATAACTGTTAAAGTTTCTTGGCTGTGTAAATCTATAAGGCATTGATATGAGTTGATAAACAAGATGCGCCAATAAGAATGTCATTCACAATTTACATTTACATACCATACAACTTTTTGGTAAGATCCTTTCCTCCATCCTCAAACATCTAAATCATTATTTATGCACATTAGTGGCTGTTAATATAAATATGAATGCATTTTGTCTACCTGATTTAGCCCAGCTTTAGCTATTTAATAATTAATATATTAAAGAACAACTAATGGTAGATGTACACTTAACACATACATTTTTAAGAACATTTATTTATTATTTATCTTATTAAACTTGTCAATAAGTAATTTTTCTATTTTGATTAGACACAATTTTGATGATGAAACTGAATTAAACTTTAAAACATGGAATTTAGAAAAATAAAAGTGGAATCTGGAGGGTAAAAAAAAACAGAATTTAGAAAAAATATAAAACAGATTTCATAGGTTTAACTAAGAAACATTCAAAGGAAACATGGCATTGCTTTAATGTATTATTTACATTGAAATGTAACATTTTAATAGGCTAAAGGAGAGTGTTTAATAGCATATTACCTATTTTTTCTGTGGTATTGAAACTGGTATAGAGAATCGTGAAACTTGTATCGTGAAAACACTTCTTTGCATGTTTTGCTAAGAATAGTCTACAGGCCTATTTACACCAAGAGAGAATATTTAGCTTGAGCAAGACTAGAGAAAGACCAATTAATAAGCCGATATTTGGCCATTTTGAAAATAATGGCATCGGCCAATAACCACTCGGCTGATAAACAAATTGATTTTAAACAAATTATTTATTGATCTATCTATAAAGTATGTATTAGTATATACACCGATCAGCCACAACATTAAAACCACCTCCCTAATATTGTGTAGGTCCCCCTTGTGCTGCTAAAACAGCGCCAATCCGCATCTCTGAATAGCATTCTGAGATTATGTACTTCTCAGCACAACTGTACAGAGCGGTTATCTGAGTTACTGTAGACTTTGTCAGTTCAAACCAGTCGGGTCATTCTCTGTTGACCTCTCTCATCAACAAGGCGTTTCCATCCGCAGAACTGCTGCTCACTGGATGTTTTTTGTTTTTGGCACCATTCGGAGTAAATTCTAGAGACTGTTGTGTGTGAAAATCCCAGGAGATCAGCAGTTACAGAAATACTCAAACCAGCCCGTCTGTCACCAACAATCATCCATGCGATTATCTAATCAGCCAATCGTGCGGCAGCAGTGCAGTGCATAAAATCATGCAGATACGGGTCAGGAGCTTCAGTTAATGTTCACATCAACCATCAGAATGGGGGGAAATTGTGATCTCAGTGATTTGGAGCATGGCATGATTGTTAGTGCCAGACGGGCTGGTTTGAGTATTTCTGTAACTGCTGATCTCCTGGGATTTTCACACACAACAGTCTCTAGAATTTACATCCAGTGAGCGGCAGTTCTGCAGATGGAAATGCCTTGTTGACGAGAGAGTTCAACAGAGAATGACCAGACTGGTTAAACTGACAAAGTCTACGGTAACTCAGATAACCACTCTGTACAATTGTGGTGAGAAGAATATCATCTCAGAATGCTGTTCTGAGATGCGGGTTGGCGCTGTTTTGGCGGCACGAGGGGGACCTACACAATATTAGGCAGGTGGTTTAAATGTTGTGGCTGATCTGTGTATATATATATATGTACATATACAGTGGCAACAAAAAAAAAATGTGAACCATTTGGAATTAGCTGGTTTTTTGCATTAACTGATCATAAAATGTGATCTCATCTTCATCAAAGTCACAAGTATAGACAAACACAATGTGCTTAAGCAAACAACACACAAACAATGATAATGTTTCATGTCTTTATTGAACACATCCTATTGAAACATTCACAGTTGATCCTCCTTTGGCAGAATAACCTCAACCAAGCGTTTCCGGTTGCTGCGGATTAGACCTGTACAATGTTCAGAAGGAATTTTGGACCGTTCTACCTTACAGAACTGCTTCAGCTCAGTCATATTCTTAGGATGTCTGGTGTAAACGGCTCTCTTGAGGTCATTCCACAGCATCTCTATCGGGTTAAGGTCTGGACTCTGACTGCGCCACTCAAAAGGTGGATTTTCTTTTTTGAAGCCATTCTGTAGTGGATTTACTTCGATGTTTAGGGTCATTGTCCTGCTGCATCACCCAACTTCTACTGAGCTTCAGCTGGTGCACAGCCACCCTGACAGTATCCTGTAGGATATCTTGATAAAATTGGGAATTCATTTTGACCTCTATGATGGCAAGCGGTCCAGGCCCAGAAGAAGCAAAGCTTGATGCTCCCTCCACCGTACTTCACCATTGGGATGATGTTTTTATGTTGGTATGCAGAACTCTTTTTACGGCATACGTAGTGCTGCATGTTCTTCCCAAACAATTCAACATTAGTTTCATCAGTCCACAAAACATTTTCCCAGTAGCATTGTGGAGTGTCAATGTGGTCTTTGGCAAACTTCAGGCGCTCAGCAATGTTTTTGTTGAAAAGCTCACCTTGAGGCGTCCTGCAATGGACACCATGCCTGTTTAATGTTTTCTGTATAGTAGACTCATGAACAGAGATGTTAACCAGTTCCAATGATTCCTTCAAGTCTTTAGCTGTCACTCTAGGGTCCTTTGAGTCATCTTGGCTGGATGGCCACTTCTAGGGAGAGTAGCCACAGTACTAAATAGTCTCCATTTATAGACAATTTGTCTAACAGTGGACAGATGAATATCTAAGCTCTTTGAGATATCTTTGTTACCCTTTCCTGCTGTATGCAAAGAAACAATTCTTGATTGTAGGTCTTCTGACATCTCTTTTTTGCAAGGCATTGTCCACATCAGCAGATGCTTCTTGAGAATAGCACACTCAAAATGTTTGAGTGCTTTTTAGAAGTCAAAGTAGCTCTAACCTACACCTCCAATCTCGTTTCATTTAACTGGATGCCAAGTTTGCCAACTCTTTACTCTAATTAGCTTTTGTTGACGTCATTAGCCTAAGGGTTCACATACTTTTTCTTGCCAATGTACATCGACGACCCTGCTCTATAGATATCAACAAACCTTAATTTCAAACAATGTCTATTTCACATTAGGATCAACTACACTCTTGAAAATCAACTCCATTCTTTAAAAAGAAAAAAAAAAAAAGAAAAAAAAATCTAATGAAATAACTTTCCGTAACAAGGTCAAACACTAAATGTAACCTCTTAACCTTTCACCTAATGACCTTTTAAGGCAGGTCAGCAGTCTGTGCATAATTAAACATGGCATGATCATTAAAAAAAATACATAAAAATGTACAGATTCCACTTCTGTAGATAATCCTTGTTGCTTTAAACCTGCTAGTGTATAACTATAAAGAGGTGTGTGATGTTTCTGTGTTTGTTAGGTTATTGTTGAGAATCACAATTCAGGTCCAACAAATATAACATAAGACATTTCATGCTTATTACCGTTTTTAACTTCCTGCACAACATAAGAGACATATTCTATACTATTATTGATAACACATTTCAGTTTTAAAGAGCAAATAGGGGAAAGATCATTTTAAGTGGGTATCTCATATGCACAAAATAACGACATTCACTCACCCTCTAGTGTCTGTGTGGTTGATGCTGGAGCTTTCTCCACAGCATTTGGAGCTCCCACTGGTGCTGGATCAGGCTTCTTGACTTTGGCTTTGGGCTGCTTTGATTCCTTGGTGACTTCTGGTAATGAGGATATCTGCAGAGGTTCGATCTTTCCCTAAAACAACAACAACAAAAAAATAATATAAAATTGCTATTTACCTAACTGACAGTACACAGTATGACAACAGATGGACAGACAAAATCTACAGTAGATTAAGTAAATAACTATGTCTTATCTACTCAAAAGGCATGCAATTAAAAGTGAGAGTTATGTATCTTACCAGTTTCTTTTGTAAAGGGACGAATGGAGGAGGAGGTGGGCCAAGTGTCATCTCAAACAGCTGATCAGAGTAGGGAACACTCTTCTCTACATTTGCCCGAAATTTGGGGTCCCATTTAGCATAAAGGATTGTACCACCAAGACCTCCACCGACTGTTAAAAGACTGGCAGCCACTATTTTCCCAGCAGTAGATCTGCAGTACAAAAAAAGATCTAATATGAGATGCAAGTGTTTTGTGCATATATTATACTGTATACATGATGTATTGTTTCTAACTAAACATATTAAGGTTCACACAAAGGCATTTAATGAACATATATTACACAGATTTTGTAAAACAGATCATTCAACTACTAGCAAAGATTCCATTGTACATAATAGAGTACTAGTGTGTGTTTAAAGGGATAGTTTACCCAAAAATAAATATTCTTATCATTTAAGAATATCATACTCTTATCATTTATTCACTCTCATGACATCCCAGATGTGTATGAATTTCTTTCTTCAGCAGAACACAAATGAAGATTTTTAGAAGAATATCTCAACTCTGTAGGTCCATACAATGCAAGTGGATGGTGAGCAACACTTTAAAGCTCCAAAAACCACAGACAATCGTTGTAAATGTAATCCATATGACTTCAGTGGTTAAACTAAAGTTTTCTAAAGCGAAACGATCGCTTTGGGTCAGAAACAGATCAATATTTAAGTCCTTTTCATTATAACTGTATACTTCCAGTCGCTCTCTGATGCGCGTCCACGAGGGGAATCAGCTCACGCTGCCTCTCGTATGACGCAAGCGTGTTGGCATGTTCCCACGAGAACTGACGTGATACAACCAGAAGTGCAGCTCGATCCGTTTACAAAAGAACAATGTTCACAAGCTGAACATGCCAGCATGCTTATGTCACGCAAGAGGCAGCATGACCCAAGTCCCCTCGTAGAAGTGCATCGGAGAGCGACCAGAAGTAATCAATTATAGTGAAAAGGACTTAAATATTGACCTGTTTCTCACCCAAAGCAATTGTATTGCTTTAGAAGACATTGATTTAACCACTGGTGTCTTATAGATTACATTTACAATGATTGTCTGTACTTTTTGGAGCTTTAAAGGGCTGATCACCATCCGCTTCCATTGTATGGACCTACAGAGCTGAGATATTCTTCTAAAAATCTTTCTTTGTGTTCTGCAGAAGAAAGAAAGTCATATACATCTGGGATGGCATGAGGATGAGTAAATGATGAGAGAATTTAAATTTTTGAGTGATCTATCCCTTTATGGTTCAATTATCAGTTTGATGCCACACAGTATCTCGTACCCGGAGTTTCCAGCAGTGGTGTATCCGCGGCAGTGTTGTAATGGATGGGCCGTCACTTTACCACACACACATTGCTGCAGAGAAACAAATAAATATTCACAAAAACATCAGGCCACATGCACCAGAGCAAACCAAATGACACATTATTCCTTCTACATTGACCAGTGCCAAATTGCCAATGTTATTTTACATGTATGTTGAATAAAATAGCTCAAAAGGTGTTAAAAATGTACCATTTCCATCTCACAAAACAAATTTCCATCTTAAAAAAAGAAAAAAAGAAAACATCGTTGAACCCTATAGTCTACACATTTTATTCGCCATAAAAAAAATTAATGACCAGTTGTCACGAAGCATGAGTTAATTTTCTTCATGGCCAAGAGTGAGTTCAGAAGCTGTTTAAGACAACATTAATGCATTATTCATTACAGTAGCTTACTGTTCATGGAAGCACAAGAGTGAAAACAAAAGGCTGCGTTTATGTGGGGAACTTTGTGAACTTTTCACGGACAAGGTCACGTCCTTCCATTGGACATAACTATAATAAAGAGTAGTTATTTACATTAAACAACATCCACAACTTAACATATTTCAGTAAAATAAATTGTACATTTAAATAGGGTGAACAAATAAAAAATATATATATTTCCCGACAGCTTTTGGTTTGCTTTGTTGTGAGGATGACAGAAAATATGAATCATACAGAGCCCGCCCATATTTACGCTCCCGTAAAATCCTGGGTGTCTATTGGTGGATGGATGTATCACTCACTAAAACGCGAGATTTCATTGGCTCGATATTTCAGCCTGTCAAC
This sequence comes from Myxocyprinus asiaticus, assembly GCF_019703515.2. Lineage (NCBI taxonomy): Eukaryota > Metazoa > Chordata > Actinopteri > Cypriniformes > Catostomidae > Myxocyprinus > Myxocyprinus asiaticus. The sequence continues at coordinate 6,829,431 of NC_059365.1, read as the reverse complement.
ACGTTACGTCGTTTACGTACAGCAGCATTTTTACCCCGTGTGCTACTTAACCGTGTCAAATAACATCTCCGAAAGGAAACCATCATATTTCTCTCGCAGTTTATTTAGTAAAAATTGGTTAATTAACTGAACACTATATGTGTTATTATAATCCGCAATTAAATTAAATGCGTAATATACGGCGGGCCTCGCTGTGGGTCACTGAATGACCGTTCTCAACATGCTAGCAGAATAAAACTCACCCGCGCCGCTGCATGAGCCCCTTTCCAACAGACGCGCAGCATGTTTGTGTTTTTGAGTGATGGATTAAAGATGAGAAATGTGCGATCCGATTCAGCAAAACATTATAAAGTGATCAACCTCAACTGCAATTTTGCCCCAGCACACTGTAGATTAGCTCCAACTCTGGTGCGCGTAGTGACAGAGGCGCGCATGCGCAGTAGGCACACCCAAAACCGAACATACGTCACGGGTTCACAGCACAGAAATATTCATATTAATATATATATATATATATATATATATATATATATATATATATATATATATATATTTTTTTTTTTTTTTTTTTTTTTTTTGTGGTCCTTACATATTCCTATACTATGTGATCTTAATTCTATAATTTTATGCTTAGATGATAGAAATGACCTTCAATTGAAACATCAGCCGCAGCTGTAACAAATATTTACCATGTTGATTACCGTTACTACTGCAAAATCTTTTAAATAAATATGGATTCTCCTTCAAACAACTTTCAGCGTTATTTGTAATTTTTTAGGACAGTTATGGCTACTACCAAAAATAGTGGTAACAATAGTAATAACTTTGGTATTTCTATTTTCACTAATAAAAAATAAAAAAAAATCCCAAATTGTACCAGCTATTTGGAACGCAAATGTAGTATTAAAATTTTATTTTTTATTTATTATTACAATGTACTATGGCAAAACCTTTGTTTTTGAACATGTTCATACCATGGACATACTTTGGAGTACCATGTAAAAACAATAGGGTACTCATTCAATACCATGGTATTGCCATCTAATATACCATTACTGTACCCGTACATAATTTTTGTAAGGGCTAGCAGAAACTATGATTACCATGGTACTGTTTTGTATATGTGAGACATATACAAAAGATTCCAGTATCTTCAACACTTAAACACTACATTGTGTTTGTGCTATTCAACTCAGAAAGAAATGCTAAATGACTGCATTACAATTAAATGTATGTCCTAAATACATATACATTTTGTAACATTAGGCACTAAAGTGTTAAAGGGGTAATTCACCCAAAAACTAAAATTATCATCATTTACTCACCCTCATGCCATCCAAGATGTGTATGACTTTCTTTCTTCTGTAAACACAAATTAAGATTTTTAGAAGAATATCTCAGCTCTGTAGGTCCATACAATGCAAGTGAATGGTGACCAACACTGTAAAGGTCCAAAAGGCACATAAAGGCAGCACAAAAGTAACCCATACGACTCCAGCTGTTATATCCACGTCTTCAGAAGCGATACGATAGGTGTGGGTGAGAAACAACAGATCAATAGTTAACCCCTTTTTACTATAAATTCTCCTCCCTGCCCAGTAGATGGCGATATGCATGAAGAATGTGAATCATCAAAAACAAAAGAAGAAGAATGTGGAAGTGAAAGTGGAGATTTTTAGTAAAAAATTACTTCAATAATAATCTGTTTCTCACCCACACCTATCATAAGATATGGATTTAACCACTGGAGTCATATGATTACTTTTATGTTGCCTTTATGTGCCTTTTGGACCTCTAAAGTTTTGGTCACCATTCACTTGCATTGTATGGACCTACAAAGCTTAGATATTCTTCTAAAAATCTTCGTTTGTGTTCAGCAGAAGTCATACACATCTGGGATGGTGTGAGGGTGAGTAAATGAGAGAATTTTCGTTTTTGGGTGAATTATCCCTTTAATGACTGGACAAAACTGAGTGCACCTCAATGAGAAAATTGGACTTTATTGGATTGAACATCATTACAGGTATAAGTTTCCAAATTAATTTTGGACTCTGACAAATAGCAGGAGTCAAAGGGGTAGTCTTTAATTGTGTTAATTTAATGGCAAATGGTGTCCAAAGTTAACAAAATTACCATGCTCCAAGACAATAACTTAAATTACAGATGAAGCCATGAGTAATTGCATGTCAATGCCCAAGCCGATTTGCATTGTGCGCAGGGCACTTTTATTCAAGTTAAAGCTATAACATTTTTTTTTTTTTTTTAAATAAATATCAGATCCACATGCCCAGAGGGTTTGTCTTTCATATTGTCTATGCCCCAATGACTTAATAAGGTAACTCCATTTTAGACATATTAATCACATTTATAAATTGGAGACACACTGAACACATATAAGATGTAATGAATTTTTTCTCTTTCACTGGGATGTATGATGAGTGTTATAACAAAAAGAATTCAACTGTATGCATTGAATTTTATCCTTTGCATAATTTAGCTTTTAAAATCTATTAGTTTTTGAAATATAAGTACAAGGAATATGATCCAAATCAAGTTTTAAAAATAAAAAAATTCAAACAATATTGGGAAGAATGAATTTACTCTTATACCCTAATAACTGTTAAAGTTAAAACCACTAACGAAACCCCAGGAGCCAATGTTATGAATCTAAAGACTAAATAAGAACACAAGTTTTTTGTTGTTTTCTTTTTTAAATAAGTGCAGAAACCAAATCGTTAACAAATGACACAAGGGCTATTCTGGTTCGAGCTGCTCAGCTGCATGACGTTGTCTCGCCGGACGTTTCTTGTACGATGGCCAACGGCACACAGGGCAACAGTGACGCCCACCGGCTAGCCAGACCACGATGCACTGCTGGTGAAAAACATGGCCACACGGCAGTCCCATGATGAGGCAGTCGTTTTCAAAATTCTCAAGACATACGACACACTCGGTACGGTGGAGCATGCCACAAGGCCACAGAGACCAATCCGTGTCTTGTTCCTCTCCACCAGACCACGATTCTTCTGACTTCACTGCAGTTGAACACCCATCAGTACTATGAAGAACTTCTGAGCTGTGCTGATTTTCTTTCTCGTCACCACTGGAGTCGTCACTTGGGTTCATCATGGTTTTTGTTCGTGTATCATGGTCTTGTGTGGGCCTTTCATGCTGTGAAAGTTTGAACTTCCACGTTGGCAGGTTCTTGATGTAATCTATTGGAACAAGTGGGTGAAGCCAAAGATCTGGAAACGCCAACCTCTGTAAAATGAAATTCGGATCGTCATCCCAATCAGACTCAAAGTTCTGGAAGGAGGCAATGGGATGCACCAGGTAGCTGGTGTACCAATCCCAGAGACTTGATAACCACTCTAGGTTGTTTGCGTTTTGGTCTTCATTGCTGCATCTCCTTTTCTTTTCAAAGTAGTCGATGAGAAGGCCGTGGGCTAGATAAGTACTTAAAAAGAGAGCAGAATGAGAAGAATAGAAGGTCCAGTCGGCCCGGACCCATGAGGCAATAGTAGTAGTGTCAGCGTAACGCAGAAGTTTCAAGCTGTACTCATAGAAGCTATCCAAGTATGGAAGCTGAAGAAAACCGAGGATGGGCAGCCAGGAGATGATAAGTAAAGAATTGTAGGTCCCTAACGTGCTGATTAAAACCACAAAGCGTTTTATGGTGGCTCCTTGCGTAATGAAAAGGTCCATCCAAGCCATTAGATTGACCATGACCAAGCTTAAAATGAACAAGTCATTGACTTCCGGCTGCACCGAGCGAAGAAATGTGTCCATGGCATGCAAGGAAATGAATTCCCCAGTGCTATTTCCATATCTGTAGATACCTTCTGGTGTTTTAAGGATATATGAGGGCATTTGTCGCACCCCAATCTCCTCCAGGCAGGTGGCATTGTCCCAGTTGCGCACATCAACAAAGATGAACTCTATGCGCCCTGTGTATTTGATGCTGAGGGCTGAGAAGAAGGCTGGGGGCTGAAGCAATTTGGCAAACAAGAACATCTTCACAGGTTGCCTTTCCATTTGGTACCAGTCATCCATTAATTGCTCAGAGAAACGGATAGTTTTGATGCGAGAGGCCACAAGCGCCGTCATCCATTTAAAGATGTGCTCAATCTCGATGCGCCTGCCATTATACTCCTTCAACATAACCTTCCCTTTGGATGCATAGGTCTGCGGCACAGACATGATGAGAGTGGACTTCATCCAGCCCCGTTTATGGCAATACCTGTCAAGGAAATACAAATGGGTCAATGACATAGCTCTCATTTTTTGTGCCTGATCCCATTTATATTAAAAAAAATTATACATACAGCAATTTGAATACATCTTTTCTATGATGAACATGTTTTATATTTCTGAATTTATTTTTTATATTTGGGGATATTGTAGGGCTTAAATAAAAAAAAAATATCAAGGTGATTTAACTTTAATAAGAACGTAACGTATACAATTTAAAATTGCTGAAAAAAAATGTTGACACTTATGAGGTGTTATTTATTATGTTAATTTATTAAAATACAATTGATCATATAATTTCATAATGCATTACTGTTAATATTTTCTTTTCCTTTAAATTATAAATATATGTTGAAATTAACAGACAACTGAGATTAATTAGTGCTGAAAAAGTACTGTTCTTTGTTAGTTCATATTAAAGGGGTCATGAAATGGAGAATCACATTTTCCTTTATATTTAGACATAAGAGGTAAATTTGATATAAAAATATACTATAAATTTCAGAACTCAAATCTTCCTCTCCAGTCTAAAGAGCATTTATAGTTGCCACCCTGCTGAAAGTCTCGTTCAGACAGACCTAGTGTGGCTAACTATTCCTGAACACCAAAGGGGATCCATCTGGACTATTTAGAATTATTTTTGTATATAAACATGCACTAGGCAAACGTCTTTGTTGTAATGTATCTTGCAACACTTTTAAAAGACGTGGTGTCAAGTTAAAAAATGGAGATTCATTCAGCTTCTCTGCCACTTGCTGTTTTGAGCAAAAACTCATCCCATCTGTGCTATTTTTAATTGTTGGGGTATGTAAACATACACTACATGGACATCGTTGACCATTTTGATGTATTTCTGGCGATGTGTGTGCGCCATTTTACCGTGCTTTGGACTATGTATGTGCAGGTTTTTTGGCTCATGTCAGCGTGGATTGCTTGTAAACCAGTCAGAATACGATTCAAGCATTGCAAAGGAACTGTTATTCAAGGATGGGGAAGTTAAAAACACTTGGACCTGACTGCAAAACATTAAGTAACCAGATTCATTCATGAATATTTCAAATGTCATGACTGTTTGATAGTGTAAGGTACTGCTGTGCTTGTGTGAACAGTTTCACACATTTGGATGCAATGTGTTGGATGTGCGTTATGTGTAAACCCTGAAATTCAGTTTTATAATGATGAGTTCCAAAAATGGCTGTATTTGGGGGGCTGCACAATGTTAGCCAATCATAACAGTTGGACGTTTTAAGGCCAAAACTGAGCATTTCAGACAGAGGGCCAGAGACAGGGTGGAAAATGATCATATATTACTAAATTATGACTGTTTTGGTGCAAAAAACTTTACTAACATTATCAGTGGACCTCAGGGAAGATAATAAAATTATTTTAAAAAAAATACCCCTCTTAATAATCTGAAGTTTTAATGGCATGGTCAGTTTAGAGTAGTTTACTCCCTCATAGTTTTACCATGTTTTGTAATTAAATAACACTTTTGGGTTGGCTGTTAACCATACATTGAATTAAACACATGCCATAGTTGATCAGTTTACAGGAATGGGAAACACAGCATGGTGATATTTTTCACTTAATTTCTTACCTTGAGTCACTTGAGCAGTTGAATGTGCCTGTTCGAATGCCAAACTGAGAAACTTTCTGTACCATTTTGCCCCAGTTGGCAGTGCTCAACAGTGGATTCCTATCTTGGGCTATTACCTGACAATCAGAGGAAATATTTGTTTAATACATATCAAATATATCCATCCAAAAGCACTGCGAGCACACGTACACATTTAGGACTAAATCATGATGAAAATTTGTTTTGCTGCTGCAACAGATGCCAAATACTCTTGGTTTGAACTCTCACATATTTGAAGAGTAAACATGTTACCATGTGTGGGAGATAAAAAAAAGAGACAATTCTTGGAAAGGAGATGGCACTGCTGTAGTGTTAGTTTATATACTGCATTCAATTAAGGTTTTTTGACAGGGTCAGTAATAAAACAGGACCTTCAAATTCAAAGGAAATTCAAAATGTGCAAGCAAAACAAGCACCTGTAACGAATTCCTCTATTTCATTTGTAACAACTTATATATTCTTATTATATACATAAAATATGAGATCTTATTATTCAGATAGAAAATGTATGTTAACAATGAGATTAAATTGAAGTATTGCACATATCAGTATGACATTCATAATATTGTTTACATTGTTTGAAATACTATGCCCTCATAAAACAAAAATGCCCCAGAAATTCAAATCCAGGGGCAAAAGCTGGCCCTTAAAAGGATAGGTCACCCAAAAATGAAAATTCTCTCATCATTTACTCAACCTTCTTTCTTCTGCAGAACACAAACTGAGATTTTTAGAAAAATATCTCAGCTCTGTAGGTCCATACAATGCGAGTGAATGGTGACCAAAACTTTGAAGCTCCAATAAGCACATAAAGGCAGCATAAAGGTAATCCATAAAACTCCAGTGGGTAAATCCATGTCTTTAGAAGTGATATGATAGGTGTGGGTGAGAAACAGATCAATATTTAAGTCCTTTTTTATCATCACTGCAATTATTCATTAATTAATTATCATCCATGTACAGTAGGTTGCGATATGCATGAACAATGCGAACTGCCAAAAACAAAAGATGAAGAATGTGGAAACTGATAGTAAAAAAGGACTTAATTACTGTTTCTCACGCACACCTATCATAAGATATGGATTTAACCACTGGAGTCATATGGATTACTTTTATGTTGCCTTTATGTGCCTTTTGGACCTTTAAAGTTTTGGTCACCATTCACTTGCATTGTATGGACCTACAAATATCTATTTTATATCACTTAAGAAGATATGGATTTAACCACTGGAGTCTTATGGATTACTTTTATGCTGCCTTTATGTGATTTTGGAGCTTCAAAATTCTGGCCACCATTCAATTGCATTGCATGGACCTACAGAGCTGAGATATTTTTCTAAAAATCTTCATTTGTGGTCTGCAGAAGAAAGTCGTACACATCTGAGATGGCATGAGTGTGAGTAAATTATGAGATCATTTTATTTTAGAGTGAACTTTCCCTTTAATCTAGAAGTTAATTTCTGACAACTGAAACTTACATTAGGAAGAAGGGTTAATACTAACCTGAACTAACCAGATACCATCCTTGGTGTCCTCCACCAATTCATAAAAGTGCATTTCTCCACTGAAAGTGGTGCTGGAGTCAGATCCTACTTGCTCCTTCTCATTCTTGAGAGCAGAGTAGAGCTCCCCTTGCATAAGTTCCCCTTGAAAAGCAAACAATGCATGATGTTGTATTATTACATTTGAATATACATTTATGTATAAATATATACAAATAAAAATAAAACTCAGGCTGGCTGGAGAAATGTACCCGAGTTTTGCACCAACTCCCGCACGTCCCTCTTCTCTGCCAGGCCCGAGTATCCCAGTCCACGACACTCCAGGATGGTTCTGAGTTTCTTGAAACTCAGTGTTACCGGATCCACCAGCTGAGTGGCGAAAATCCCAGTCTCATACCAGACAACGGCCTCAAAAAACCGAGCCAGGATGAATAACATAAGAAAATAAAGGAGCAAAAAGAAGAGTTTCCACCACATTTTCTGGCTGTGATCTAGTTGATTCGCATTGACAGTATTATGATGCACTGGCGTTTGTTTATCTGTCTCGTGCGCTACAGTTTAACAAACAAAAACTACTTCTGCGTTAAGAAGCGGTCTAGGGCTGAAGCTGAAGTTTAGTTCTTAAATCGTCTAATGTTTCCATCGTATTATATAATAATGTGAAGAAGGCTGAACGTCAAAACAACGGCACACATAGAGAAACCTTCAGCAGGCCGTCACTTCTGCGCTCAACACATCGCGAGACAAAACGAACCCTTGTCTTCATTTAGTAAACATTTGGCTGTGGCGACATACTTTACTCCAGATAATGCGGAACAGATGTTTTCTCAAGATTCTAGAAGAAAGATAATGTGTCTGTGCGTTTGAGTTGTGTTGTCAGCAGGCTCGGGTGATCAGCTGGTGCGCATAACAATCTGACGTCACACGTACATTTCCGGTGCCGATTTTTTTCTAAATAAAAAAGTAAAATATGATGTTGTATTTGGTGTTCATTCATTTTAAATGCTTTTATAATTAATATATTAATTTAGATATTGCATTATTGTTATTTACTTACATATTTAGATTTTTTATTTTTAAATATGTTCACAATATGTCAGCTGGTGCATATAATAAATTAACGTGACAACAATTATGTATTTTTTATTTATTTTTTTACCATATGTTAGGCTTTACATCTTTTGTACAGTATATTTGTTTTTGTAGGCTAATGCTTTTGAATGTTCAAAAACAGTGCCACAAAATAAAAGCCCACCGGATTTTAGTATTGTGCTATGATCACTCAGGATCAATAGCTTATTTTAATATTTTTATTTCTTACATTTGTACATGAATCTTAATTGTATTAATTCATTTTGCTTTTAATGTTATTTTCTTGCCATTTTAAATGTTGTAATTTTTAAATTATGTAAAAACTGGTGTTGTTAGCAATAATGTGCTTATTTATTTTTTTACTGCAAATCACATAGGGATTTTTTTATTTTATAAATAAATGTGCCTGTTTTTGTAATATTCTTGAATGTTTAAAAAAGTGTCACAAAATAAAAGCTCGCAGGATTCCACTTTTTTCCTTTGATTACTCAAGTTCAATAGTTTTTTAATTGTTTTTGAGAAAAACACACACACACACACACACACACACATATATATATATATATATATATATATATATATATATATATATATATATATATATATATATATATGTTTATTTTAGTTTTAATAAAAAATTTATATTATTAATTAACATTAATGTATTTCAGTACAAGTGACGTAGTGTTTTATGTATAAAAATATGGTTATAATGTCTATATGATTATCAATATCATTAGAATATCTGATTATAATATGATTATAATATCTGTTGAATTGTGTCAATTTATATTTTCTTCTATTTTTATATACATTTTTATTTACATTTTTAAATATGTTCACAAGTAGGCCTGTGTATTTTTACTATAAGTCATGTAAGGTTTTATGCACAGTAGCTATACCTATTTTAGTAATAGGCCTGTTTTCCAGCACTAAAAAGAGTCACAAAATAAAAGCTCACAGTATTCCAGTTTTTGTCCTTTGATTACTCAAGTTCAGTAGGTATTTTTTAATTGTTTACGTGCAATATATATACACTGGTGGCCAAAATTTTGGAATAATGTACAGATTTTGCTGTTTCGGAAGGAAATTGGTACTTTAATTCACCAAACTGGCATTCAACTGATCACAAAGTATAGTCAGGACATTACTGATGTAAAAACAACACCATCACTATTTGAAAAAAGTCATTTTTGATCAAATCTGGACAGGCCCCTTTTCCAGCAGTCATCACTCCAACACCTTATCATTGAGTAATCATGCTAAATTGCTAATTTTGTTCTAGAAAATCACTTGCCATTATATCAAACACAGTTGAAAGCTATTTGGTTTGTTAAATGAAGATTAACATCATGTTTGTTTTTGAGTTGCCACAGTATGCAACAGACTGGCATGTCTTAAGGTCAATATTAGGTCAAAAATGGCAAAAAAGGAACAGAATTCTCTAGAAACTCATCAGTCAATCATTGTTTTGAGGAATGAATGCTTGAAATTGCCCAAAATTGCTAAAAAAAAATGAAGATTTCATACAAAGGTGTACACTACAGTCTTCAAAGACAAAGGACAACTGGCTCAAACAAGGACAGAAAGAGATGTGGAAGGCCAGATGTACAACTAAACAAGAGGATAAGTACATCAGAGACTCTAGTTTGAGAAATAGATGCCTCTCATTTCCTCAGCTGACAGCTTCATTGAATTCTACCCGCTCAACACCAGTTTCATGTACAACAGTAAAGAGAAGACTCAGGGCTGCAGGCCTTATGGGAAGAATTGCAAAGAAAAAGCCACTTTTGAAACAGAAATACAAAAAGAAAAGGTTAGAGTGGGCAAAGAAACACAGACATTGGACAACAGATAATTTGAAAAGAGTGTTATGGATCTTAAACCCATTGAGCTTTTGTGGGATCAGCTAGACTGTAAGGTGTGTGAGAAGTGCCCGACAAGACAGCCACATCTATGGCAAGTGCTACAGGAAGTGTGGGGTGAAATGTCACCTGGAGTATCTGGACAAACTGACAGCTAGAATGCCAAAGATCTGCAAAGCTGTCATTGCTGCACATGGAGGATTTTTTGATGAGAACTCTTTGAAGTAGTTAAAGAAATAAAAAAATTTCAAATTGTAATTTTTCATGTTATTAATGTCCTGACTATACATTGTAATCAGTTGAATGCCAAATTGGTGAATAAAAGTACCAATTTCTTTCCATAAGAGCAAAATCTGTACATTATTCCAAACTTCTGGCCGCCAGTGTGTATATATATATATATATATATATATATATATATATATATATATATATATATATATATATATATATATATTTTTTTTTTTATTTTATTTTATATATAGGTATTGACGTAGTGTTTTATGTTTAAAAATATGGTTATAATGTCTATATGATTATCAGTATCATTAGAAAATCTGATTATAATATGATTATAATATCTGTTGTTTTGTGTCGAATATGTTAACAATTAGGCCTATGTATTTTTAGTATAAGTCATGTAAGGTTTTATGCACCTGTTTTTGTCTGAGCATCACAAAGTGTCACAAAATAAAAGCTCACAGGATTCCAGTTTTTGTCCTACACTTCTCAAGTTCAATAGTTTGAATTGACTTTTGCATGTTTGCAGAATAAAACTTGCCCCATATCTCAAGTTTAAGTTTCCCCATTTTCATTTTAAGCTTTTTTAGCTCCCCAATCAATAGTAAAGCACAACTGTTATTATTCTTATGTGTTGTTTTGGTCTCGAATGAAGGGAGCGGTCGTTCTGTGAGCGTGGAGGGCGTGATGAGTGACGCGTATGACGTGGCGAACTGGATCAGCCAAACTGTTCTCTTCACTTCAATAGATCAGTCTCGCTCGCTGTTTGGCGGCTATTAATATTGTTTGTCAAAAGAATGGAGGTAAATGCGTGCAACATTCAAGTGCTCCTGCAGGCAGCGGAATATTTGGAGCGCAGGGAAAGAGGTATCACACGGCTTATTTCCTTCTCATCTTGTTTGCAGTGAAACCGAAGCCGTTAAGGACAGTCTGCCGTTTGCGTGTATTTTTCAAACATTCCTTAATGTTTACACTCATTGATTTTTCCATGGGGGTTCTGAGTGGGGGTTCCTTGTTGCAAAGGTCCTTTTGTGTTTTTGCAGAGTTAATAAAAGGGGTCTTATGTTTATAGTATTGTGTTTGGTCCGGTGACCTACATTTCAGTTCTGTATTGTACACAAAGGCGCGAAATCGTCATAGATTTGAAAATGTAGCAGCGTTGCCCGTTATTATACTGTAGTTAGAATGTGTTGACCGTGACATAACTTATTCCCTGGATACATTGTTACTGTGTAGCGTACCGCTGGAAACATTGTATCAAACAATTCGATGGCGCCAAAACCAGAAAGCGGTCTCAAAACAGCTGATTTGATGGAGGTTGCGGACATATAGTTGAGTAAACACTTCACTATAACAGTCATAAACGTCCGTTCAGTTGTGTGTGTAAATGTACTAAAGTGACTTATGTTAACCATATGTACAAGCATTTTCTACTAAAGGAAGTAGGCTGTGTTATTGATCACTCATGTTGTGCATTATGTATTTGTTTGCAGAGGCTGAACACGGTTATGCCTCAGTGTTACCATTCATCAGTAAAGAGGTTACAGATAAGAGAAAGAAACAGAAATCAAAGACTCATTTACCCGGGAACAGCAGGTGAGTGTGTGTAAGGTGTCCTCTTTTGTTTGTTGATGGCTTTTGTATGCTCTACTCATCATATGATAACTCTGTCTAACAATAACCTATGCAAATAAGGTATTGATATGTAGAAAATATCTTATTTAGTGGTACTTTATGTCTGGTCACAAAGTGTATCAATTATAATTATTATTTTTATATTTTATTTTTTTTAAATAATTTTATTTTATTTTATAGATTATTGATGGAGCAGCATCATTTGAAAAGAAATAATAATGGAATTTATTTATTTATTTTATTTATTTTGAAGGTGGCCAGGGATTTTGGGGTAAACGGTCCCCATGGGGTTTATAGTGATGATATGTAAATATTGGGAAAATAGTTATAGGGCAAAAGTTGTCTTTTTTTTGAGTAAAAAATTAAGATGATGCTTCAAAATAACCACTTTTGAAAAGGGTTGAACGTTTTCTGTTAATTACAATCACATTTAACATTTCATCACAACTCAAGTGTTCTGTAAACAAATTAATCTCCATTGTGATTGGATCAGTCAATATGAGCCCACTTTGAACATTTTTCATAACAAATCTATTCGCCCCACTTTAAAAAAAACAATGTGTTTTATGGGGGCCTTTAGCACCTGCAACAGGGGGGCTTTTAACCCCAAATACTATCTTTTCACTTATTGGACAGTCATTAAAAAATGTCTGATTGAATCACCTTGAACAAAACTGAAAATGATAAATAAGTATTTTGTCTCAAAATAAATGTGAACATTTCAGGGATTTTCATTAGCTACACAGTTTTGCAACATTTTAAAAAAAATATATAAAAATGAGATAAAATTGCCTCAATCAAACTTTAGACACCACATGCAAAGATCTCATGGATAAGGAAAAATTTGCTGTGCATATGGACAAACAGGTGTTTAGGAAAGTGCTGTGATAGATTTTGTTGCTATTTAATGTTTTGGGAGAAAATAAAATCAAATTACCCCGCAGTGCCTTTAGCCCCTTTGTATCCTACATACTATATAATAGCTAGCAAAAATAGTAGGCAAAAAAGTTTTTATATATATATATATATATATATATATAATATATACATACATACATACATACATACAGCTCTGGAAAAAATTTAGACCACTGCAAAATGATCAGTTTCTCGGGATTTACTATTTATAGGTATGTGTTTGAGTAAAATGAACATTTTTGTTTTATAATGTACTGACAACATTTCTTCCATATTCCAAATAAAAATATTGTCATTTAGAGCATTTATTTGCAGAAAATGACAACTGGTCAAAATAACAAAAAAGATGCAGTGTTTTCAGACCTCGAATAATGCAAAGAAAACAAGTTCATATTCATTTTTAAACAACACAATACTAATGTTTTAACTTCAGTTCAGAAATCAATATTTGGTGGAATAACCCTGATTTTCAATCACAGCTTTCATGCATCTTGGCATGCTCTCTACCAGTCTTTCACGTTGCTGTTGGGTGACATTATGCCACTCCTGCTGCAAAAATTCAAGCAGCTCGGCTTTGTTTGATGGCTTGTGGCCATCCATCTTCCTCTTGATCACATTCTAAAGGTTTTCAATGGGGTTCAGGTCTGGATATTGGGCTGGCCATGACAGGGTCTTGATCGGGTGGTCCTCCATCCACACCTTGATTGACCTGGCTGTGTGGCATGGAGCATTGTCCTGCTGGAAAAAACAATCCTCAGAGTTAGAGAAAATTGTCAGAGCAGAAGGAAGCAAGTTTGTGCGTGGCTTGATTCATGCGTCCTTCACAAAGACGAATCTGCCCGATTCCAGCCTTGCTGAAGCACCACAGATCATCACCGATCCTCCACCTGGTCGTCTAATGGTTAGATGGAGACCTGGAGAGCCCTTCAAGCCACAGTGTCTCGCACCCACTGTGAAATTTGGTGGAGGATCGATGATGATCTGGGAGTACTTAAGCAAGGCTGGAATCGGGCAGATTTGTCTTTGTGAACAAAAATATTCATTTTACTCCAACACATACCTATAAATAGTTAATCCAGAGAAACTGATCATTTTGCAGTGGTCTGTTAGATATGGCCGGGGAAGCACCCCGGCCATATCTAAAGATCAGAATTGACCACAAGTAGAGACATGGCGCGTGTGGAGGCTTCACACCACCCACCGCGGCATCCGTGCTCAACTCACCACGCACCCCACCGAGAACGAACCACATTATAGCGACCACGAGGAGGTTACCCCATGTTACTGTACCCTCCCTAGCAACCGGGCCAATTTGGTTGCTTAGGAGACCTGGCTGGAGTCACTCAGCATGCCCTGGGATTCGAACTAGAACTCCAGGGGTGGTAGCCAGCATCTTTTACCAGCTACCCAGGCCCCCGGGCTTGGCTCTTTTGATTGTAAGATTCCATCCAGAATATTTTAGAAATAGCATAGCAATGTTCTAAAAATTAGTCAGAACTCCTTAGCACCCGCATAGCAATGCTTGGCAAACATCCATAACACCCTAGCATCATGGTGATGACTTTTGCTTGAGCAAGCACCACTAACATTTTTCTTTAGAAAATGTCATGGCCATTGATGACCAATGTCTGGCTATTACAGCAAATTAAAACGGTTTGTTTGTGTTTCAGGTCTGTTCACAATGAATTGGAGAAACACAGGTACTTTAAATATATACAGTTTTAAATTCTGTGCTTCAGTTTCTTATTTCATTAGTCTTAGCAGCTGCTTAAAGGTAGAGGTGACATTAAATGTCTTTGTGGTTTGTGTTTTGTTGTTTGTAGGAGAGCTCAGTTGAGACATTTTCTGGAGCAGTTAAAGCAGCAGGTTCCTCTATCCTCTGATTCAGTGAGAAACACGACCCTCAACCTGCTTAGACAAGCACAGATGCACATCAAGGTGAGCAGAAATGACCTGTAATAAACATAAAGGCTGATTTATACTTCTGTGTCGAACCTACGCCGTAGCCTGATGTGCACCTTCTCAAAAATGTAACTGCACGTCACATCGACGCAGACCACACAGCTGTGATTGGTCCACTGTGTTACTAGAGACTGCCCCCCAGGATGACCAAAAAAAAAAAAAGATATCTGAGGTAGCGTCGCATTTTCTCCAAGATTATTTTATCTACGCATCTTATGTATCCACTGATCAGTGATCGTGTCATATTTTGTTTGGACTTGTTTAGTTTTTTGTGAGCATCAGCTGTTTTTATATTCTGTTTATTTCATTAAACAAGCGAAAACGCAACAAAAGACACATTTGTTTACAATTTATAAACTCTGTGATTTTTTTGTTTTCTCGGGTCTTTTACTCAATACATATCTGGTATGTGAGTGAAACGATACTCGTCGTATTCTACTCGAACTTTCTGATCAGTATGATGGTTTGACAGTATGGTGTACAGTAAATAATCATATTTCATAAGTTATGAAAACGGATCACTTCTAATTTGTCAGCAGATTAAAAAAAGCACCTGTTAAGAGTTGGTTATTTTGCCTAAATGCATGGTAAAGAGTTTACACTTTAAAACGACACCCATTATGTGTTGGTCAAGCAAGCAGTTATTTATTAATTTGATAAATTTTTTCAGCACAGAGCATACAGATATGCCACAATATTTATTTATTATTATTAAAGCAAGTCAAAAGCAAGCATATATTGTCTGATTTATTGTCTCTCTTCATGGTAGGCAACATGTATAATACATAATATGTACCCAAATACTACATACTTTGATGAACTCGTTTTTAATGGTTTAAAAATGTAATAAATACTTTTGAATCCACGAACTGCACTGCCTTTGTTTATTTATGAAATGTACAGTTATTTAAGAAATTAAGGCATTTTCTCTCAATACAATAGTGTTTTGGCTGTGAACTCCGAAAACGACGCAGACACACCAATGCAGAACCACCCTAATTTTATGGTACCTAGAAAGGTCATAAATATTTGAATGCATTTATATAAATATATACATACAGTATATTGGTTTTAAACAAGCACTGGTTAAAAATTTGGTCTGTCAACACAGAGTAATCGATTTGGTGAGGTAGTGGTGCATTATGCCAATTATGCGATCACATATTCATGTGCTCTTCCAGAAACTGCAGGAACAGGATGAGCGTGCAGAGCTGCTGAAGGATCGTCTGCGCTGGGAGCAGAGAGAACTGCGCATACGGCTGGAGAAACTGCAGGGCAGCACAGAGCGGATGCGTAATGACAGCCTTGGATCCACTGTATCCTCCGAGAGATCCGACTCTGAAAGAGGTAAACATTAACCGCATTAAGATGATAATGCTCTTGATTAATTGTAATCTTACAATCAGATAAGATTACAAAATGTTTACATGGTATTAGTATGATCAGTGACATCATAGCTGTCACAATTTGTAATTTTTTTTTTAAATACTTTTCCTTTTACGGGCGATTTATACTTCTGCGTCAAACCTACGCTGTAGTCGCTATGCAGTGGCCTAAATGATGGTATACATTAATAGTTTTACATTAGTGTACACAGACAAAATGCTAGTGTTTTGAGAGAAAATAACTTAATTCCATAAATAATTTCATAAATAAACAAAAGCAATGTCATTTGTGGATTCAAAAGTGTTTATGGAATTGTAGCATTAAAACCTAGTTCATCTTAATATGTGAACATGTTTTTTTATTTAGGTATATATTATTCATTATACATGTTGAGGCATATACTGTATGCTTGCTCTTGAGTCGCTTAAATAATAATAAATAAATATTTTGATGCTCCATGCTGGAAACAAAATTATCAAATTAATTAAAGGAATATTCCGGGGTCAATACAAGTTAAGCTCAATCTACAGCATTTGTGGCATGATGTTGATTACCACAAAAATTAATTTTGACTTGCTTTTCTTTAAAAATGTTTTAAAATAAATAAATACATTTCAGGGGGACCTGGGTAGCTCAGTGGTAAAATACGCTCTCTACCACCCCTGGAGTTCGCTAGTTCGAATCCCAGGGCGTGCTGAGTGACTCCAGCCAGGTCTCCTAAGCAACCAAATTGGCCCGGTTGCTAGGGAGGGTAGAGTTACATAGGGTAAACTCCTCGTGCTCGCTATAAGGTGGGGCGCGTGGTGAGTTGAGCATGCGCCCCATGGCGTGAATCCTCCACACGCACTATGTCTCCATGGCAACGCACTCAAGCCATGTGATAAGATGTGCGGGTTGATGGTCTCAGACGCGGAGGCAACTGGGATTCGTCCTCCGCACCCGGACTGAGGCGAATCACTACTTGACCACGAGGACTTAAAAGCACATTGGGAATTGGGCATTCCAAATTGGGAGAAAAAGGGGAAAAATCCCCCGCCCCCCAAAAAAAATACTCACTATTTCAAAAGAATAGCCACAAGATGTAAACAATATGTGTGTTAACATGATTTTCATGTAAAGTTATAGCCAATTTTACAATGACGCTGTAATGTCATCAAACCCTAAAATGACGATTTAAACAACTTTACAGCTCAAATAATATGAGTTTAAACAGAAAAGTGCTTTTATAAAAATATAAGCTTCACATTTCTGTCCTTTAAACCCTCCAAAGATTGGCCCCATTCACTTCCATTGTAAGCATCTCACTGTTACTTTGATTTTTGCTTTTTTTAAAGAAAAGGAGACGAGTTGAAATAATTTTTTGTGGTAATCAACATTATGCCACAAATGCTCGATTGAGCTTAACTTGTATTGAACCCGGAATATTCCTTTAACAACTACTCGCTTGACCAATACAAAATGGGTGTCGTTTTGAAGCTTAGAAGCTGTCATTGTTACTTTTTTGGAGAGGTGCATGTCAGGTTATGGCTTGGGCTATGCCGTAACTGCCATAGCTATGCATAACCTACAATGTAGGTTCGACGCAGAAATATAAATTGGACTTCTTGAACTTCATTGAAATAATGTGAAGTATAGTGACTGCAGTAAGTGGATTTGATAATTGCAAGAATAAAAATTATAATAAGAATTTCCACTATGCATTTTTAAAAAAAAAATAATTTAAGGAACCTTTACTGAATTACCTCACACATTAAAAACGTAATAAATGGTGCTTTTATAAAGCGTTTTAAATTAATGGTCGACCAACTAGGGGTTTTCAGTCACCATTACCAATATCTAGAGAGAAGAGTTGCCAATGACTGATAGCAAACACTCACTGGGCACTTTATTTGGAACATTATGGTCCTAATAAAGTGCCCAACATGGTCTTCTACTATTGTAATCCATCCGCCTCAAGGTTTGACATGATGTGTGCATATTGAGAGGCTATTCTGCTCACTACAATTGTACAGAGTGGTTATCTGAGTTACCGTAGCCTTTCTGTCAGCTCGAACCAGTCTGGCCATTCTCCATTGACTTCTCTAATCAACAAGGTATTTCCATCCACAGAACTGCGGCTCACTGGATGTTTTTTGTTTTTGGCACCATTCTGAGTAAATTCTAGAGACTGTTGTGTGTGAAAATCCCAGGAGATCAGCAGTTACAGAAATACTCAAACCAGCCCATCTGGCACCAACAATCATGCCATGGTCGAAATCACTGAGATTTTCCCCATTTTGATGGTTGATGTGAACATTAACTGAAGCTCCTGACACGTATCTGCATGAATTTATGCATTGCACTGCTGCCACACGATTGGCTGATTAGATAATCGCATGAATAAGTAGGTGTACAGGTGTTCCTAATAAAGTGCTCAGTAAGTCTATTGTTCTATACATTTTAGATTGTTTAGTGGTAGATACATACAAGTTATATTTCCTCAATATGTAATAAAATATATACTTTTTAGAAAACAGCTAATGTGGATCATCTGTTGACAATTCTGTTCATTTTGGAACTGACATAAGTGAGAACTAACAATTCTAAAATATATCATCCGCTTGAAATTGCTCTTTGTGAGTGCAATATTGTTCATAATCACAAACAACCGGAAAAGTCATGGAAATTTATTGTTTAAAAGAATGGACGCTAAATGCGATTCTCAAAATCGCAGATCGATCTAAATCAAAATCGTTTTTTGTAGTAGGTTATAGTGTAAGTACATAATCACACGAGTAATGATATGTTAATATTTGATTGTAAATTGCAGAGGACGTCGAGATAGATGTGGAGAGTATTGTGTGGACTCTGGAGTCAGATGGTTTGGGCTCATCACACGCCGAGGCGGACCACAGCTACTCCACCTCTGATCATGCCTGGTTATGACCGGATCAGACCGTCTCAGACCTAGAAACATTACTAAACGGTATTAAGAGGATGAGGAACATCACAACAGGACTCAAAACTGAAAATGTTTGATGGGCTTTGCCATTCTTGCTACAGAAAAGCCTTATTTTGAAACCATCAGTCGCAAACTACTTCTAAGCATGACTGGAAGATTTTTTGTGTAGTGTATTCTTAACAAATGGCATTATGGTGCTTTAGTATGCTATACACATGTGATTCAAGTTTAACAAGTTTGTTGATGCTATTTTCCACATAATGATTTTATTTTTTATCCAGACTAGTTATGATTACATTGTACCCGCTAGTTGTCTTCTAATCAGTGAATGAGCTTAACTATAGGGTCAGCCTGCAGTACACATTTGCTTGCACTTAAATCTTTAATATCCAGCTTATTTAATTTGTCTTGTTTTTATTTTAAATACGTTGCACAAAGCATATGCATGAGCACTTGCAATGCCTGGTTTAAATGTGTGTCGCTCCATTCAGGATTGCTAATGTGTCAAATTGAAGATTATGTCGATGCATTTTTATCAAATAATTGATATGTTTTTCTAATGGAAAAGACTGGGGAGGGTAATTCAAAGGTTATGCTGCAATTCATATTTGTTTTCCTTTTTTTATTACTTTGTTACTGTACAGAGGTACAATAAGGCTTTAAATGATTGTTATTGAACTTGCTGTATCACCATAGTGGTTCACTCTTAAACAGCGCTTTTCCTACATCTTTATTTAGTCCTATGCTTTGGTTTACTTGAGTGAATCAAAGTTGGTGCTATTAAAACACCCAACAACAAGCTATTACGCAAGGAGCCTGAAAAAATAAAATAGTGAAGTTATTTTTTTATATATATTTTTTAATTGCACGGTAGATTTTTTAACAGTTGTATTCCCTTTAAGCAGTGTTAGTCCATGCTCATGTGAAAAAGTCCTGTTTGTTACCAATTTTTAAACTGCAATTCAGACAAAAAACTGTATTTGTAAACTGTTCAATACCTGCTCATATCAGTCATTTATGCAAACTATTATGAACACGCCTTTGTTTTTAGATGTTTGTACAGTAATTGTGTTAATATACACTGCAAAATGTACATTGTTTGTACTGTTTGAACACCAAATGCCTTATTCGTATGTCATTGGACCAGGAACACATTTGTATTTATGTCTCTCCTTGTACTCCTATGTAGCATTTTATTCTTTTATACCGACAAGAACCTTTTGTACAAATAAATATTTTATGTATTTAATTTTTTTTGTCACTCTGCATCATTATGCTCCTGCAACATTTTTTCTGTTCTGGGTGGTTGCACTGCATTGGAACATTCCTCAGGGTACACGAGCAGAATTTGACTGAACTTGATATGAACAAAGTATTAAACATTTACACGTATATATTGGAACTTCCCTCTATTGACACTTATTGCTCTCCAAATAGTCTCGTTTTGAAAAAACAAAAATAAACTTTTTAGTTATTTGGTCAAATTTGAAATTATATTAAGTAGATTTTTCTTAGTCCCTTCCACACTACATGCACTCAAAAAATAATTTCTATCAAAATAAATTGAGTAATCTTTAACAACATAAAATAAAAAAAATATTCTTTTTTTTTAATGAAATTGAAACGCTTAAATCATAAAAATAAATCATAAAAATAGGCCTATATATATATATATATATATATACACCAATCAGCCACAACATTAAAACCACCTGCCTAATATTGCCCCCCTCGTGCCACCAAAACAGCACCAACCCGCATCTCAGAACAGATGATATTCTTCTCACCACAATTTTTCAGAGTGGTTATCTGAGTTACCGTAGACTTTGTCAGTTCAAACCAGTCTGGCCATTCTCAGTTGACCTCTCTCATCAACAAGATGTTTCCACCCTCAGAACTGCTGCTCACTGGATGTTTTTTGTTTTTGGCACCATTCTGAGTAAATTCTAGAGACTATTGTGTGTGAAAATCCCAGGAGATCAGCAGTTACAGAAATACTCAAACCAGCCCATCTGGCACCAACAATCATGCCATGGTTGAAATCGCTGAGATTTTTCCCCATTTTGATGGTTGATGTGAACATTAACTGAAGCTCCTGACACATATCTGAATGATTTTCTGCACTGCTGCCACACGATTGGCTAATTAGATAATTGTATGGATGATTGTTGATGCCAGATGGGCTGGTTTGAGTATTTCTGTAACTGCTGATCTCCTGGGATTTTCACACACAACAGTCTCTAGAATTTACTATGAATGGTGCCAAAAACAAAACACATCCAACGAGCGGCAGTTCTGCAGATGGAAATGCCTTGTTGATGTGCAGCTAAATATTAATCCTAACGGTTGTAACATATCTATAATAAGAATAAAACGATCAGCACACACATGTAGATTTTTGTCCCTTACCCCTATTTCGCATTGCATATAAATAAAGAAGGCCAAAATATCTTTTTTTGTTGATAATTATTCATCATAATTGCAATTTTACTAGTAACAATTCCAGTTAGAGAGCTCTACAATTGCATTTTAACCAGTAGGAATTCCAATTACAGAGCACTACAATTGAATATTTACTTGTCGTAGGTTTTCATTGACTCCTATTCATTTTTAATTACTTTAAAAATTTAGAGCTTTACAATTGAATTTTACTAGTTAAAAAAAATTGCATTAATGAAAAGTTTAATTGCAGAGCTCTGTAACTGGAATTCTTACTAGTAAGAATGTAATTGTAGAGCTCTTTAATTGCAACTCTTTCTAGTTAGAATGTAATTGCAGAGCTCTAAAATTGAATTATAGAGCTCTGCAATTACATTCCTACTAGTAAAAATTTAGTAAGAGAGCTGTTATCAGCTTTTTACTAGTAAGAATCGAATTGCAGAGCTCTCAATTGGAATTGTTAATAGTAAAAAATGCAATTGCAGAGCTCTGTAATTGCATTCTTACTAGTAAAAAAATCAATTGTAGATCTCTTTAATTGGAGTTTTTAATTAGCAAAATGCCATTACAGAGCTCTGCAAATCAATTGTAGAGCTTTGCAATTGCATTCTTACTAATAAAATGGAAATAGAGAGCTCTGTAATTGAAATTCTTACTAGTACAAAATCCATTATAGACCTCTATAACTGGAATTTTTACAAGTAGAAAATATATTGCAGAGCTCTCTAATTTAAATATTAGTACAAATACAATTACAACGATTTACACTGGATGCATTAAAAGGTAAATCAGTTTGCCATGCATATGTAAACACCTTTACAGGTATCGTGCCAATTTTTGACTCCCCAGTATGGTTATTGTTATGGGTAGGTGTGGCCTTTAAGGATACGACCAATGACTCCCTACTATGATTAGGGTTAGGGGTGGAGTTTAGGGATCAACCAGGTAGCAGGGAGCAAGAATCTGTCGGATTTCAGCACAACACGTCTCTTCACGGATATGAAAAGCAGAGAATAACCCTATGATTTCGAGACTTTTGTAATGGTGGTTTTCTGCATTATCGTAGTTTTAATAAGCTGGTTTGAGGGTGATGTCTGGGTGGACTGGATAAGCAATAATAAATTCACAAAAATAGTGATTACAGTAAGAGCATCCAAAACAATTAAAATCACAATTGAGAGATGAGATGACAACATGTGTCAGATAGAAAACATTTATTGGTGATACCTGTTGATCACAATTATTAAGAGTTATAAAACATGTTAAGCTATATGTTTCATTAAACAAATGCATTTGTTTTAGTCATTCAACATTTGACATACTTTCTATAACAACTTTTACCCTGTATACCGACATTGTCAACACTGCATTGACAAACGCACTGCACACCTTTCTGGAAAATTCTCTCATGTGCCAAAGATCAGGCCGATCAGCAGAACTCTATAGATATCAAGTTGGCAATGACCGCTGGAACTGTGGACCCATCAATGCAGATAGAACTTCAATTTGAAGCAACAAATTACATTGCTAAACAAGGCAGATTTCTTAACCTCAGCAAGAGTGAACATGAGTCAGAGATGGCCATCTAAATTAAATTAATCAATTTGTTAAGAAAAAAAATCTAAAATGCAAACAATATCTCATGTAAAACCAGACTCAATAAAGCAGGAAGAAAACTATGTGGCTGCATTAAATCAAGTTTACTCAAGGGATTTGGTTTAGACAGAGAACAGGTGTGATGGATCAGGTGACCTTCAGAGCAGAAAATGCATTTTAATTCTAAGGAATCCGGACAGGCATGATTTTATTTATCAACTTGTATATCCAAACGCTTGTTTAGAATTATTCCACAAACCCCCTCTAACATGCGCCCTGTATGATGGAATGGCACAGCCCTGTTCAGCAGAGCTGGGAGAGTCCGGGCACAATGCACTGCTGCGTCACGTCCAAATCCCTCTGCTCATCACACATACTGTTTCTTCTGCGCTTGTGAGGCTAAATCTTTCGCTTTCTCTTTGGCAGCGAGTGCAGTCTCACGAGCCTTCACAGTTGCAGTTTCTGCCAGAGTTCTTGTTGGTAATTCACCTGCGGGATAATTAGATCCAGCTTAGCAGCAGATGTTTACAACAAAACTAATGAAACCATTAAGCAACCACTTCATGCTTGAACTCTCGTTGGCATCTTACCTTGCATCTTGGCCAACACGTACTCAAAGCCTTTCATGGTCTTTGTAACGTTGCTCTTAAACCGGGCAAGACCAAATTCCTGAAAATGGGATGAGATTGAAACCACTTTGAAAAGCAATCACTGCTGCCAAGTGTTGTGAAAGTTCAAGTGAGGTAATTCAAATGTAGACTAAACTGCTGCTAGTTATAAACACCACACATGACGCATGTCGTCACCTACATCAACGTGACAGCCCAGGCTTTAGTTTACTATATGATATTTAAAGGGATATTTCACCCAAAAATGAAAATGCTCTCATCATTTACTCACCCTCAAGCCATCCCAGATGTGTATGACTTTCTTCTGCAGAACACAAAGATTTTTAGAAGAATATCTCAGCTCTGTAGGTCCATACAATGCAAGTGAATGGTGATCAGAACTTTGAAGGTCCAAAAAGCATATAAAGGCAGCATTAAAGCAATCCATATGATTCCAGTGGTTAAATCCATGTCTTCAGAAGTGATATGATAGGTTTGGGTGAGAAACAGATCAATATTTAAGTTCTTACTATAAATCTCTACTTTCACTTTCACATTTTGTTTGTTTGGTGATTCGCATTCTTTGTGCATATTGCAACATATTGGGCAGAGTGGAGAATTTACATTAAACAAGGATTTCAATACTGATCCGTTTCTCACCCACACCTGTTATATAGCTTCTGAAGATGTGGATTTGACCACTGGAGTCTTTTGGATTACTTTTAGTCTGCATTTATGTGCTTTTTGGACCTTCAAAGTTCTAGCCACCATTCACTTACATTGTATGGACCTACAGAGCCGACATATTCTTCTAAAAATCTTTGTGTTCTGCAGAAGAAAGAAAGTCATACACAACTGGGATGGCAAGAGGGTGAGTAAATGATGAGAGAATTTTCATTTTTAGGTGAACTACCCCTTTAAACATCTTAATGTACAGATCACATATACTGCTGTAATAAAACTTTCTTTGAGATTATCATTACGTATTAAATTATTTTTATTAACCCACTTACCTGAATAGCTCTAGACAGGCCGTACAAGCTGGAGGAGATCCAGGCTTCTCTATTGATCTCTGTCCAGCTGTTGTTGTCAGGGTTCACTTTGTACACACAGCGCTCTTCAACACTCTATTGAGACAAAACATGGTGCCGCTTTTTGTTAGTGTCTGCACAGGTCAGTTGTAGCAATTTAAACAGGAATTTTAGCCATTCCAGGAAATCAACAACAGATACCTTTAACGTAGCTAATATCCTTCATGTGCCAGCTGGCAAAACTTTCACACTCTTT
This sequence comes from Myxocyprinus asiaticus, assembly GCF_019703515.2. Taxonomy (NCBI): domain Eukaryota; kingdom Metazoa; phylum Chordata; class Actinopteri; order Cypriniformes; family Catostomidae; genus Myxocyprinus; species Myxocyprinus asiaticus. Next base: position 6,804,073 of record NC_059365.1, on the reverse strand, counting down.
GAATATGTACAATGAATAACTCTTGCATATTATTCATCACAAGAAGACAAGAGAGTATAAATATCTAATAAAACAGTCCTCTCTGTCAAAACACTTTCAGCAAATCCTAATTTATGATTGACTCAATACATTTAAAAATATTCATTAGACTGTGAATCCAGAATTTTCCTGCCGAACTCTTTGGGTGAATTTTATTAGATTTTTTTTTGTCCAAAAATGATGTCTAAGCAGACAGCTCACTATGTTCTGAAACTATAATGCCCAGAAATGCTAGCAAGGTAGGCAAGGCAATGAGTAAAATTCTCATTACCATGATGTGGCGGTCACGCTAGACTTTGAGCACACGGAAAGTGCAACGGACAGGATATGATGTCATGCTCGAGGGTTTCTTGTTTTACTAAATAATATCTCACAAATTGCAAATAATGGTGGGGACCTGGGTAACTCAGCGAATATTGACGCTGACTACCACCCCTGGAGTTGCGAGTTCGAATCCAGGGCGTGCTGAGTGACTCCAGCCAGGTCTCCTAAGCAACCAAATTGACCCAGTTGCTAGGGAGGGTAGAGTCACATGGGGTAACCTCCTCGTGGTCGCGATTAGTGGTTCTCGCTCTCAATGGGGCGCATGGTAAGTTCTGCGTGGATCGCGGAGAATAGTATGAGCCTCCACATGCTGTGAGTCTCCACGGTGTCATGCACAGCATGCCATGTGATAAGATGCGCAGACTGACAGTCTCAGAAGCGGAGGCAACTGAGACTTGTCCTCCGCCACCCGGATTGAGGTGAGTAACCGCTCCACCACAAGGACCTACTAAGTAGTGGGAATTGAGCATTCAAATTGGGAGAAAAGGGGATAAAAAAAAAAATAAGAAAATGCAAAAAATATATTTAAACATTTTAAATCTATCTGCAACTATAAAAGCAGGCAGCTATGAAATATGTAGTCTTTGTATAGAGCATAGAGGCCAGTGTATTACGTTTCCATCTTCTATTGGTCACGTCTTCTTGTCATCCGAATTCGCAGGTAAAAGCTAATCAAACTTGTAGACTGCGCATGAGAGGGATGCACCGATACGTAAATTTTGGGCCGATACAATACCGATTTTAACAAAAAACTACAGGCAGATAACGATACCAATATTTTGCCACTTAGCTTATTTTGTCATCAGATCGCTGTTTTACTTAAGAATGCTTAATTTTTTTTTTTTAAAAGAGGTAGAAAAGCTTTTTTACTGTTCTTACAGTAACTAATTTCCAATAAGCTGTATTTAATTTCCGATATTTTAGAAGTCAAAGTCTGCTGGTTTCAAAGCATTTTATTTATTTAATTATTTTTATTTTTTTCATTTTCTCCCAATTTGGAATGCCCAATTCCCAATGTGCTTTTAAGTCTTTGTGGTCACGTAGTGATTCGCCTCAGTCCGGGTGGCGGAGGACGAATCCCAGTTGCCTCCACGTCTGAGATCGTCAACCCGCGCATCTTATCACGTGGCTTGTTGAGCGCGTTGCCACGGAGACATACCGCATGCGGAGGCTTCACGCCACTCACTGCTTCCACACTCAACTCACCACGTGCCCCACCAAGAACGAACCACATTATAGCGATCACAAGGAGGTTACCCCATGTAACTCTACCCTCCCTAGCAACCGGGCCAATTTGGTTGCTTAGGAGACCTGGCTGGAGTCACTCAGCACGCCTTGGGATTCGAACTAGCGAACTCCAGGGGTGGTAGACAGCGTCTTTACCACTGAGCTACCCAGGCCCCGGTTTCAAAGCATTTTTGATGGTTTCCCTCATCATGTAGCCTATAAGTAAGTGTGGCTTTCACAACTGTCATGTTTGTTTCTGCCATTTTTTCCACATTAACATGAGAATGAGAAAGAATAAAAATGAAATATTACATGTTCTTAGGAGTGCCAACCCTTCTTCATATTATGGCTATTATTTTGGGATTGTGCATAAGTAATTCACAGAGGTTTACAAAGTGTGTTACTAATTAATTATAAATAAACCATTGGTTTTTCATGCTTATTTGGTCAATAATTGGCCAATAAATATAGGCAGCTGATACATCTGTGCATCCCTACGAATGAGCTTATGTTTCCGGTCTCCTGCATTCGGATCCGTTTAGTACGTTAGTACTTTGTGTGCAAAGTGTAGTGTGACCGGAGCTTTTGACTATTAACTATCATTATTCTACTATAATACAGTAATGAAGATTATCCCTTCTGGACACAATGTTTATTTTATAAAAATCATCAGCACAAATTATTATTAGGAGTGTGATCATGATGTATAAATACTCAAATAAATTTTTAATTAAAATTAATAATCTAAACTTTCTGTTTGCATTACGGTAATAAACATCCATGGGGGAATTTTCTCAGTTGTCATAAGGGATACTGTCACAATGCAAAAAAATACATAAATAAATAAGTAATGGAAAATAACTTTTTTTTCTATTGAATTTGGAATTAAATATGAGCCAAACACGCTTTGAGAGATTCACCCAAACACAGCATGCATTATAGACATTTAGAGGGACTTTGGCCCACCATGACACGTGCATGCGTGACGTTCCAGGTGAGTGTGGTCATGGTCCTACTCTGAGGATCCACTATTGAGTCCTCAATGATGTAAGCTTTCTGTGCCATTTGAGCAGGCAGAAACTTCTCTGCCCAGCGAGGAGATCTGCTTGTTTTGGTCAAGAGTCGTCTGGAAATGAGACGGTTGTCCGAAGTGATGTCCCGAAATACGATGTCTTCCGTCAAAACGTGATTACTGAGGAGTAGAAAATAACATATGAAATTAAAGTTTTTAGAAAAAGTCATCTTAAACATCAAAACAATTAAACTAAATGTTATTTGTACCTGTAGGGGTTGGGATATCTCTGCCAGAATGCAAGAAACACTTGGTCCCATGAGCACTTTAGAAAGCCAGTGCAGGTGAAGTATTTCACCATTGTTCCCAGTCAACCGGCTTCTTGTGCCGAAAACTGCAACCAAGACAGCAAACTAAATGACACAAGGGAACCCTGAATCACAACAATGATTGACATTTAGATGATAAGAACATGCCTTATGTTGATCATGTGCCTTATATTTACCCCACAAAAATGAACAATGCAGAATAAAAGAGTCGTACCTATATAAAGCCTCCTAGAACACTTGTATGATGTCCAAAAATGTTCTCTAGTTAGGCAGCTAATAAATTTTTAATTATGATCTTCAAAAATGTTATCTATTCAGCCAGTTTAGTAGATTTTGAGACTACCATGCCCAATAATGCTGTCTAGGAAGGTAGCAAACTAGGGTTTCGACATTCTGCTACTCAGAAATGCTACCTAGACAGACAGCTCAGAGGTTTTTGAGACTGTAAGGAACAAAACATGATATCTAGGTAGGCTATATGGCACCCAAAATGTTGATTAGGTACAGCCCACAAGGTTTTGACATTATGCTGTCCACAAATGCTGTCTAATTATGGAGATTCCTAAATAACACATTTCTTTCCTACATAATGAATGTTATGAAGATAATTAGTGAGTCATGTAATAATGTAAAGCTACATTTTAAGCTATATGTTTGATACTGTGAATTCGAGCAGTCTGAGCTGATCAATGTCATGCAGAAGAGGTGCACGTGCCGTTAGCTCACTGCTAACGAACGTTTACTGTTTTTCTGAATGAAAATACTGCATGATTTTCAAATAATCCGATTATGCGGAAACTATAGCAAACAAACACGCATATAAAACAGCACTTACCAAAATTAAACAAACTATCGAACGTCTTAGCTGTCTTAATTTCTTCTAGTCCTACATTTCCCGATCATTCGGGTGAGCGCCACATGACTGTGCGTGACTGAACGGAGGAAGGTCATGGTCAGTGACGGCTCTTCCGGAAGACCATTTACATGACAGCACTCTTCATCGTGACCACTGCAATATTAAAGTTAATAAATAAAGTCAACTTTGGCTATAATTAATAGAAATACATTCTAGAGTGATAGTATGTATTATGTAATAAATGTAACATAAACATCCTATATGCTTTACCAAAAATGATCTAAGTGAACAATGGAGAGCACGAAGGTATTGCATACATGGTATGGTACTATCTATCTATCTATCTATCTTTCCATCTGTCTGTCTATCTGTCTATCTATCTATCTGTCTGTCTATCTATCTATCTGTCTGTCTGTCAATCTATCTTTCCATCTGTCTGTCTATCTATCTATCTGTCTGTCTGTCAATCTGTCTGTCTGTCTATCAATCTATCTATCTGTCTGTCTGTCAATCTATCTTTCCATCTGTCTGTCTATCTATCTATCTGTCTGTCTGTCAATCTATCTGTCTGTCTGTCTATCAATCTATCTATCTGTCTGTCTGTCTATCAATCTATCTATCTGTCTGTCTGTCAATCTATCTTTCCATCTGTCTGTCTATCTATCTATCTGTCTGTCTGTCAATCTATCTATCTGTCTGTCTGTCTATCAATCTATCTATCTGTCTGTCTGTCTATCAATCTATCTATCTGTCTGTCTGTCAATCTATCTGTTAGTCTGTCTGTCTGTCTATCTATCTATCTGTCTGTCTGTCAGTCTATCTATATATCTGTCTGTCTGTCTGTCTATTTCTCTGTCTGTCTTTGTCTGTTTATCTATTTCTCTGTCTGTCTGTCTCTATTTATCTATCTATCTGTCTGTCTGTTAATCTATCTATCTACCTATTTCTGTCTGTCTTTATCTATCTGTCTTTATCTATTTCTCTCTGTCTGTCTTTGTCTGTTTATCTGTCTGTCTGTATTTATCTATCTGTCTGTTTACCTATTTCTCTCTGTCTGTCTTTGTCTGTTTATCTGTCTGTCTGTATTTATCTATCTGTCTGTTTACCTACTTCTCTCTGTCTGTCTTTGTCTGTTTATCTATTTCTCTGTCTGTCTTTATCTATCTATCTGTCTTTATCTAATTCTCTCTCTGTCTGTCTCTATTTATCTATCTATCTATCTGTATGTCTGTCTGTCTCTCTATCTATATATCTGTCTGTCTATCTATTTCTCTCTGTCTGTCTTTGTCTATCTATTTATCTGTCTGTCTTTATCTGTCTGTCTCTATTTATCTATCTATCTATCTGTCTGTCTCTCTATCTATATATCTGTCTGTCTATCTATTTCTCTCTGTCTGTCTTTATGTCTGTTTATCTATTTATCTGTCTGTCTTTATCTGTCTGTCTCTATTTATCTATCTATCTGTCTGTTTGTTAATCTATCTATCTATCTACCTATTTCTGTCTGTCTTTATCTATCTGTCTGTTTATCTAATTCTCTCTCTGTCTGTCTCTATTTATCTATCTATCTATCTGCCTGTCTGTCTCTCTATCTATATATCTGTCTGTCTGTCTTTATGTCTGTTTATCTATTTCTCTGTCTGTCTTTATCTATCTGTCTGTCTCTATTTATCTATCTGTCTTTATCTAATTCTCTCTCTGTCTGTCTCTCTATCTATATATCTCTCTGTCTGTCTTTATCTATCTATCTACTTCTCTCTGTCTTTATCAGTTTGTCTGTCTATCTGTTTCTCTCTCTGTCTGTATCTCTATTTATCCATCTGTCTGTCTGTCTGTCTATCTATTTCTCTCTCTATCTGTCTGTCTATTTCTCTCTATCTATTTCTCTGTCTTTCTGTCTATTTTTTTGTTTTTGTATTTCATATATTATTCATTATAAAACTTCAATTATTATTAGGTATGCATTTTTATCCCAAGCTCATATTTGTGTTTTATACTTCTTTTGATTTGTTCTGCTTCATTCAAAATGTAGTTCATACTACAAAAACTACTTCACACTAGCAGCAGTAGAGGGCAGAAATTGATTACTTTTGTTCCAAACTTCTGTTATGTGCTCTACTACAGGGGTTTCAAACTTTTTGATGCTAAGGACCCCCAAATATGATGATCCCCTATGAGTGACCCCCTTATACACACACACACACAAACACACACACGTTGGTGCGGCTATCCTTATGAGGACTCTCCATTGACATAATGATTTTTATACTGTACAAACTATAGATTCAATCCCCTACCCCTACCCCTAAACCTAACCCTCACAAAAAAACTTTCTGCATTTTTACATTTTCAATAAAACATCGTTTAGTATGTTTTTTAAGCGATTTGAATTATGGGGACACTAGAAATGTCCTCATAAACCACAATTATAGCATAATACCCTTGTAATTACCAGTTTGTAACCTAAAAAAAAGTCCTAGTAAACCACCCAAACCCGCCCACACACACACACACACACATATATATATACACAGCTCTGGAAAAAATTAAGAGACCACTGCAAAATGATCAGTTTCTCGGGATTTAATATTTATAGATATGTGTTTGAGTAAAATGAACATTTTTGTTTTATTCTATAAAGTACTGACAACATTTCTCCCAAATTCCAAATAAAAATATTGTCATTTAGAGCATTTATTTGCAGAAAATGACAACTGGTCAAAATAACAAAATTAAAAAGATGCAGTGTTTTCAGACCCTGAAAATAGCAAATCCAGAGAAACTGATAATTTTGCAGAGGTCTCTTAATTTTTTCCAGAGCTTTTACAGGTATATTTGTATATATATATATATATTTGTATTGCTCTCAGAAAATGACAGTTTATAAATAGGCTACTAATCTTACACATGTGTGTAATAGTGTAACATATAAAAATGAAAAGTCAGTTGGTAGGTTTTGTTGTGTTTACCCGGATGGTATAAGATTTGGGGGCAAAGTACTGTTTGAGCCTTACGTTTTTACTAAAAATTTAAGATTAATACAAATAAGATTTAGCAACTAACAGCATGCGGTTTCAAATGAACATTTATATCACTGTTTGTACTTAATTTACTTGGCTCTAAAAAATAATAACTGAGGTCAGGCATTAAACTTGGTTCGCTGAAGAATAAAGCTGCACTTTAGCTCTGCATATTCATATGCGCAAGGAAAAATGACATGAATTGAACAGGATCCAAGTTGACCACTAATGTAACACTAAACACCCCAATGGTGACTTCACATGAAACAGCAACTTATAGTAAAACAACATCAATAAAACTGAAAATAGCTAAAATCCTCTATGAATTGTTAATAGTTAACAACTAATTAAATGTCCACATAAGTTCCTTTTGACCAAACAAACATGCTTAATTATTTTTTTTTAACCGCAGTGGCTTATGGCTATTCCCCACAACCTCAGTTCTGTACTTTATTGTTTGAGTTGGCAGTACTTAAAATCTTAATTTTATGGATTTGTAAGCTAAAGAGTTTCAAGTTGATCTTATTGATATTTTGTGTTGTACACGTTAATGAAAAGTAAAGCTGAAAATGTCATAAATATTTACATTTCTGAGTAGAAGCTATTTATTTTCATAGGTTATGATTGTTGAGCCAAGAAAAACTATTTTTGTTTTTATTTATTTCAGTGTACTTCAATATATATATATTATGTATATACCCCCAGATCATCACCGATCCTCCACCTGGTTGTCTGATGGTTAGACGGAGACCTGGAGAGGCCTTCAAGCCACAGTGTCTCGCACCCACGGTGAAATTTGATGGAGGATTGGTGATGATCTGGGGGTGCTTCAGCAAGGCTGGAATCAGGCAGATTCATCTTTGTGAAGGACGCATGAATCAAGCCACGTACAAGGTTATCCTGGAAGAAAACTTGCTTCCTTCTGCTCTGACAATGTTCCCCAACTCTGAGGATTGTTTTTCCAGCAGGACAATGCTCCATGCCGCACAGACAGGTCAGTAAAGGTGTGGATGGAGGACCGCCGGATCAAGACCCTGTCAAGGCCAGCCCAATATCCAGACCTGAACCCCATTAAAAACTTCTGGAATGTGATCAAGAGGAAGATGGATGGCCACAAGCCATCAAACAAAGCCAAGCTGCTTGAATTTTTGCAGCAGGAGTGGCATAATGTCACCCAACAGCAACGTGAAAGACTGGTAGAGAGCATGCCAAGACGCATGAAAGCTGTGATTGAAAATCAGGGTTATTCCACCAAATACTGATTTCTGAACTCTTCCTAAGTTTTTAAAAATGAATATAATTCTTTGCATTATTTGAGGTCTGAAAACACTGCATCTTTTTTTGTTATTTTGACCAGTTGTCATTTTCTGCAAATAAATGCATGACAATGTTTTTGTTTGTAATTTGGGAGAAATGTTGTCAGAACTTTATAGAATAAAACAAAAATGTTCATTTTACTCAAACACATATCTATAAATATTAAATCCCGAGAAACTGATAATTTTGCAGTGGTCTCTTAATTTTTCCAGAGCTGTGTGTGTATATATATATATATATATATATATATAGCATGAATATATACAGTTGTGCTCAATTTTGCATACCCTGGCAGAAATTGTGAAATTTTGGCACTGATTTTGAAAATATGACTGATCATATCTTTTATTTAAGGATATTGATCATATGAGGCCATTTATTATCACATAGTTGTTTGGCTCCTTTTTAAATCATAATGATAACAGAAATCACCCAAATGGCCCATATCAAAAGTGTACATACCCTTGAACGTTTGGCCTTGTTACAGACATACAAGGTGACACACACAGGTTTAAATGGCAATTAAAGGTTAATTTCCCACACCTGTGGCTTTTTAAATTGCAATTAGTGTCTGTGTATAAATAGTCAATGAGTTTGTTAGCTCTCACGTGGATGCACTGAGCAGGCTGGATACTGAGCCATGGGGAGCAGAAAAGAACTGTCAAAAGACCTGTGTAACAAGGTAATGGAACTTTACAAATATGGAAAAGGATATAAAAAGATATCCAAAGCCTTGAAAATGTCAGTCAGTACTGTTTAATCACTTATTAAGAAGTGGAAAATTCGGGGATCTCTTGATTCCAAGCCAAGGTCAGGTAGACCAAGAAAGATTTCAGCCACAACTGCCAGAAGAATTGTTCGGGATACAAAGAAAAACCCACAGGTAACCTCAGGAGAAATACAGGCTGCTCTGGAAAAAGATGGTGTGGTTGTTTCAAGGAGCACAATACGACAATACTTGAACAAAAATGAGCTGCATGGTCGAGTTGCCAGAAAGAAGCCTTTACTGCACCAATGCCACAAAAACGCCCGGTTACAATATGCCCGACAACACCTTGACACGCCTCACAGCTTCTGGCACACTGTAATTTGGAGCGACGAGACCAAAATAGAGCTTTATGGTCACAACCATAAGCGCTATGTTTGGAGAGGGGTCAACAAGGCCTATAGTGAAAAGAATACCATCCCCACTATGAAGCATGGTGGTGGCTCACCGATGTAATGGGGGGGGGGGGTGAGCTCTAAAGGCACGGGGAATCTTGTGAAAATTGATGGCAAGATGAATGCAGCATGTTATCAGAAAATACTGCCGGACAATTTGCATTCTTCTGCATGAAAGCTGCACATGGGAAGTTCTTGGACTTTCCAGCACAACAATGACCCTAAGCACAAGGCCAAGTTGACCCTCCAGTGGTTACAGTAGAAAAAGGTGAAGGTTCTGGAGTGGCCATCACAGTCTCCTGACCTTAATATCATCTAGCCACTCTGGGGAGATCTCAAACGTGCGGTTCATGCAAGACGACCAAAGACTTTGCATGACCTGGAGGCATTTTGCCAAGACGAATGGGCAGTTATACCACCTGCAAGAATTTGGGGCCTCATAGACAACTATTACAAAAGACTGCATGCTGTCATTGATGCTAAAGGGGTCAATACACAGTATTAACAACTAAGGGAATGCAGATTTGAACAGGGGTCATTTCATTTTTTTCTTTGTTGCCATGTTTTGTTTTATGATTGTGCCATTCTGTTATAACCTACAGTTGAATATGAATCCCATAAGAAATAAAATAAATGTGTTTTGCCTGCTCACATATGTTTTCTTTAAAAATGGTACATATATTACCAATTCTCCAAGGGTATGCAAACTTTTGAGCACAACTCTATATAGCATGAATCTCCCGTGCTGTGAGTCTCCGCTGTGTCATAGACAGCGAGCCACGTGATAAGATGTGCGGATTGACTGTCTCAGAAGCGGAGGCAACTGAGACTTGTCCTCCGCCACCCGGATTGCGGTGAGTAACCGCACCACCATGAGGACCTACTAAGTAATGGGAATTGGGCATTCCAAATTGGGAGAAAAAGGGGATTAAAAAAAAAAAAAAAAGGTCCCACCTGCTGACTCGTGTATGTCGACAGCGAAGCAGCAAAAGGCTTCTAGACGAGAGATGAACTGCCATCTTGAGGGAAGAAAATTCTGAGGAATGGTGTTTGCGTTCCCGCTTTTATACTGGACAGCTTCACGATTAAAGGGGCAGGGCTTAAACACCATAGCCAATTTTAAAATAGCCGTTATTGTAGAAAGGTTTCAACTAGGTCGTATAGAAGGACACTCCCCATAGCGTCAGCTTGCTGACGCAATGTCAAGTGTACCGAGTCGTAAGGGAACCCGGATCTCGCTACTGCTCCGATGCTCTAGATACACTTGACGTCAGCCGACTTGCATGCTTCTTCTTTAATGTTTTATGGCGGTTGGCAAACCAGCTGATGGCGCATTGTAATTTGAGTCTATTGAACTTTCAAAAAACTTGAAAGCAATAAGAACTGTGTCTTTGTATGAAGACTTGGGACTCCATTTGTACTGAAATTGTTATAAAGAACCCTGGCCTGTTCTGTTGTGACAATGATAATTGTTATGAACATTTAGTAAAAAAAGAAAAAAAGCTTATGGCGCATTTCCGTCACCTACTGGGATGGGGTGTGGTGCATTAATGTTAAAGGGATAAATGAAATGAAAATTCTGTCATCATGTACTCACCCTCATGCCATCCCAGGTGTGTATGACTTTAATTCTTCATCAGAATACATTTGAAGAAAAATATCTTAGCTCAGTAGGTCCTTAAAATGCAAGTGAATGGTGATCCAACCTTTGAAGCTCCAAAAAGAACAGACAATCAGCATAAACATCATCCATACGACTCCACTGGTAAAATAATGTCTTCTATAATGAAACGATCACTTTTGCTGTGAAAAAGATCTGTTTTTAAAGCTGCACTACGTAACTTTGTGCTCTCTAGCGACATCTGTGGTTGAAACTTAAAATTGCAAGAAATTTGTGGAAGAATACATTTCGTCAGTCGTGTTTGGCATTGCTCTTCTGGCGGATTAATCTCCCAATTTGAGCTTACCTGGACATCACCTGTGTGTGATCATAATCAGAGCCGGAGTCATAACATGCTATTTTCATGTTGATATTATATGATTAAACACTTGAAACGGAAATATTACTTGCTTTGATGAAGATAAACAACACTCTTATTTACATATTTGAATTAATTTTATACTTCAATCATTTTTCTGACACTACACTCAAATCACTTTTAGAAAGAGAACAGGGGACTCTCCTCAGCCACCACTAGTAGATCTTAATATTTTTCAAGTTTCAAGATTATTCAAGTGTTTTATCTACTGTTAATGTTTAAATTGTACTACAATTTTCAATTTAATTG